>NC_056741.1:1867738731-1867839711 GCF_019279795.1 Protopterus annectens | reverse complement strand
TTTTTATAGATTGTTTTTCTAGACTTGTTTTGGCTTTACCCACACTTTAGATTTGAGTCTTGAGCCTTCTTCATACAGTGTACCACCCACCATTCACCACTAGGTGGCAGCATACACCCATTGATTGTGACTGTAAAGTTTAAAACAAAAAAGACCTTCAGTAAATCCTCTAATGCCTTATGCCTTAAGTATTGTATTTATAAGTCTCTCTGCACTACACTACAGATTCTGTGGACTTTTCCAGCTTCCTCTCATTTTTCCCTCCAATAATCCCATATGTATACCTTTGACATTTTTGAAATAAGAAAGTTATAAACTGCATACCTTCTCCCTGGCTGCAGCACCTTTCCAACTTCCTGTCACTGATTGTTTTTCTTGACTTTTCTTTGGCACTTCCTTTCTGGACTTTTGGAACTTTCTGCTCTGTAGAGTCGAGTCTCGATGAACCTTCTTCATCCACTGTACCACCCTCTTCTCTCCACTATGTGGCAGCACACACCCATTGATTGTGACTGTAAAGTTTAAAACAAAAAAGACCTGCAGTAAATCCTCTAACCAGCCTCATGCTTTATATATTGTATTTGTAATTCTCTCTGCCCTACACTACAGATTCTGTGGGCTTTCCCATCTTTTTCTATTTTTTTCCATTCAATAATCACCTATGTATACCTTTGCAATTTTTGAAATAAGAAAGTTCTAAACTGCATACCTTCTCCCTGGCTGTAGCACCTTTCCAACTTCAGGTCACTGATTGTTTTTCTGGACTTTTTCTTGGCTCTTCCCGCTCTGTAGATTTGAGTCTCAAAGGACCTTCTTCTTCCAGTGTGCCCCCCTCCTTTTGCCACTAGGTGGCAGCATGAACCCACTGATTGTGACTGTAAAGTTTAAATAAAAAAACACCTGCACTAAATCCTCTAAGCAGCATCATGCCTTACGTATTGTATTTATAATTCTCTCTGCCCTACACTACAGATTCTGTGGACTTCTTTTTCATTTTTTCCCTCAAATAATCCCATATGTATACCTTTGCAATTTTTTAAATAAAGTTCTAAACTGCATACCTTCTCCCTGGCTATAGCACATTTTCAACTTCAGGTCACTGATTGTTTTTCTGGACTTTTTCTTGTCTCTTTCCGCTCTGTAGATTCGAGTCTCAACTAACCTTCTTCTTTGTGTACCACCCTCCTCTCGCCACTAGCTGGCAGCATACATCCTTTGATTGTGACTGTAAAGTTTAAAACAAAAAGGACCTACAGTAAATCCTCTAACCAGACTTATGCCTTGTGTATTGTATTTATAATTCTGTCATCCCTACACTACAGATTCTGTGGACTTTTCCACCACTTTTTCATTTTTTCCCTCCAATAATCCCATATGTTTACCTATGCAATTTTTGAAATGTCTTTTCCTGGTTAGAGTTGCCACAGCGGAACTCGTAGACCTATGCAGTTTTTGAAATAAGAAAGTTATAAACTGTATATTTTGTCCCTGGCTGTAGCACCTTTCCATCTTCAGGTCGTTGTTTGTTTTTTGGGACTATTTTTTTACTCTTCCCGCTCTGTAGATTTGAGTCTCGATGAACTTTCTTCTTCCAGTGTACCACCCTCCTCTCGCCACTAGGTGGCAGAGTACATGCATTGATTGTGACTGTAAAGTTTAAAACAAAAAAGACCTGCAGTAAATCCTCTAACCAGCCTCATGCCTTACGTATTATATTTATAATTCTCCATGCCCTACACTACAGATTCTGTGGACTTTTCCACCTCTTTCTCATTTTTCCCTTCCAATAATCCCATATGTATACCTTTGCAATTTTTGAAATAAGAAAGTTCTAAACTGCATACCTTCTCCCTGGCTGTAGCACCTTTCCAACTTCAGGTCACTGATTCTTTTTCTGGACTTTTTCTTGACTCTTCCCGCTCTGTAGATTTGAGTCACGATGAGCCATCTTCTTCCAGTGTTCCACCCTCCTTTCACCACTAGGTGGCAGCGTACACCCAATGATTGTAGCTGTAAGGTTTAAAACAAAAAAGACCTGCAGTAAATCCTCTAATCAGCCTCATGCCTTACATGTTGTATTTATAATTCTCTCTGCCCTACACTACAGATTCTGTGGAATTTTCCACTTCGTTCTCATTTTTTTACTCGCATAATCCCATGTGTATACTTTGGAAATTTTTAAAATAAGAAAGTTCTAAACTGCATACCTTCTCCCTGGCTGTAGCACCTTTCCAACTTCAGGTCACTGATTGTTTTTCTAGACTTTTTCTTGGCTCTTCCCACTCTGTAGATTTGAGTCTTGATGAACCTTCTTCTTCCAGTGTACCACCCTCCTCTTGCCACTAGGTGGCAGCATACACCCATTGATTGTGACTGTAAAGTTTAAAACAAAAGACCTGCAGTAAATCCTCTAACCAGCCTCATGCCTTACATATTGTATTTATTATTCTCTCTGCCCTACACTACAGATTCTGTGGACTTTTCCACCTCTTTCTCATTTTTCCCTCCAATAATCCCATATGTATACCTTTGCAGTTTTTGAAATAAGAAAGTTCTAAACTGCATACCTTCTCCCTGGCTGTTGCACCTTTCCAACTTCAGGTCACCGATTGTTTTTCTGGACTTTTTCTTGGCTCTTCCCACTCTGTAGATTTGAGTCTTCATGAACCTTCTTCTTCCAGTGTACCACCCTCCTCTCACCACTAGATGGAAGCATACACCCATTGATTGTGACTATAAAGTTTAAAACAAAAAAACCTGCAGTAAATCCTCTAACCAGCCTCATGCCTTACATATTGTATTTATAATTCTCTCTGCCCTACACTACAGATTCTGTGGACTTTTCCACCTCTTTCTCATTTTTTCCTTCAATAATCCCATATGTATACCTTTGCAATTTTTGAAATAAGAAAGTTCTAAACTGCATACCTTCTCCCTGGCTGTAGCACCTTTCCAACTTCAGGTCACTGATTGTTTTTCTGGACTTTTCTTGGCTCTTCCCACTCTGTAGATTTGAGTCTCGATGAACCTTCTTCTTCCAGTGTACCACCCTCCTCTTGCCACTAGGTGGCAGCATACACCCATTGATTGTGACTGTAAAGTTTAAAACCAAAAAGACTTGCAATAAATCCTCTAACCAGCCTTATGCCTTATGTATTTCTAATTCTCTGCCCTACACTACAGATTATGTTGACTTTTCCACCTCTTTCTCATTTTTCCTCCCATTAATCCCATATGTATATCTTTGCAATTTTTGAAATAAGAAAGTTCTAAACTGCATACCTTCTCCCTGGCTGTAGCACCTTTCCAACTTCAGGTCACTGATTGTTTTTCTGGACTTTTTCTTGGCTCTTCCCACTCTGTAGATTTGAGTCTCAATGAACCTTCTTCTTCCAGTGTACCACCCTCCTCTCACCACTAGATGGCAGCATACACCCATTGATTGTGACTGTAAAGTTTAAAACAAAAGACCTGCAGTTAATCCTCTAACCAGCCTCATGCCTTGTGTATTGTATTTATAATTCTCTCTGCCCTACACTACAGATTATGTGGACTTTTCCACCTCTTTCTCATTTTCTTCCTCCAATAATCCCATATATATACCTTTGCAATTTTTGAAAAAAGAAAGTTCTAAACTGTATAACTTCTCCCTGGCTGTAGCACCTTTCCAACTTCAGGTCACTGATTGTTTTTCTGGACTTTTTCTTAGCTCTTCCTGCTCTGTAGATTCGAGTCTCGATGAACCTTCTTCTTCCAGTATACAACCCTACTCTCACCACTTGATGGCAGCATACACCCATTGATTGTGACTATAAAATTTAAAACAATAAAGATCTGCTGTAAATTCTCTAACCAGTCTCATGCCTTATGTGTTGCATTTATAATTCTCTGTGCCCTACAATACAGATTCTGTGGACATTTCCACCTCTTTCTCATTTTTTTTTCTGTCCAATAATCCCATATGCATACCTTTGCAATTTTTGAAATAAGAAAGTTCTAAACTGCATACCTTCTCCCTGGCTGTAGCACCTTTCCAACTTCAGGTCACTGATTGTTTTTCTGGACTTTTTCTTGGCTCTTCCCACTCTGTAGATTTGAGTCTTGATGAACCTTCTTCTTCCAGTGTACCACCCTCCTCTTGCCACTAGGTGGAAGCATACACCCATTGATTGTGACTGTAAAGTTTAAAACAAAAAGACCTGCAGTAAATCCTCTAACCAGCCTCATGCCTTACATATTGTATTTATAATTCTCTCTGCCCTACACTACAGATTCTGTGGACTTTTCCACCTCTTTCTCATTTTTTCCCTCCAATAATCCCATATGTATACCTTTGCAATTTTTGAAATAAGAAAGTTCTAAACTGCATACCTTCTCCCTGGCTGTAGCACCTTTCCAACTTCAGGTCACTAATTGTTTTTCTGGAATTTTTCTTGGCTCTTCCTGCTCTGTAGATTTGAGTCTCAATGAACCTTCTTCTTTGAGTGTGCCACCATCCTCTCCTCTAGGTGGCAGCATACACAGATTGATTGTGACTGTAAAGTTTAAAACAAAAAAGACCTGCAGTATATACTCTAACCAGCCTTATGCCTTACATATTGTATTTATAATTCTCTATGCCTACACTACAGATTCTGTGGACCTTTCCACCTCTTTCTCATTTTTTCCTCCAATAATCCCATATGTATACCTTTGCAATTTTGAAAATAAGAAAGTTCTAAACTGCATACCTTCTCCCTGGCTGTAGCACCTTTCCAACTTCAGGTCACTGATTGTTTTTCTGGACTTTTTCTTGGCTCTTCCTGCTCTGTAGATTTGAGTCTTGATGAACCTTCTTCTTCCAGTGTACCACCCTCCTCTTGCCACTAGGTGGCAGCATACACCCATTGATTGTGACTGTAAAGTTTAAAACAAAAAAGACCTGCAGTAAATCCTCTAACCAGCCTCATGCCTTACATATTGTATTTATAATTCTCTCTGCCCTACACTACAGATTCTGTGGACTTTTCCACCTCTTTCTCATTTTTCCCTCCAATAATCCCATATGTATACCTTTGCAATTTTTGAAATAAGAAAGTTCTAAACTGCATACCTTCTCCCTGGCTGTAGCACCTTTCCAACTTCAGGTCACTGATTGTTTTTCTGGACTTTTTCCTGGATCTTCCCGCTCTGTAGATTTGAGTCTCAACGAACCTTCTTCTTCCAGTGTACCACCCTCCTCTTACCACTAGGTGCTAGCATACACCACTTGAATGTGACTGTAAAGTTTAAACAAAAAAGACCTGCAGTAAATCCTCTAACCAGCCTCATGCCTTATGTATTGTATTTATAATTCTCTCTGACCTACACTACAGATTCTGTGGACTTTTCCACCTCTTTCTCATTTTTCCTGCCAATAATCCCAGATGAATACCTTTGCAATTTTTCAAATAAGAAAGTTCTAAACTGCATACCTTCTCCCTGGCTGTAGCACCTTTCCAACTTCAGATCACTGACTTTTTTCTGGACTTTTTCTTGGCTCTTCCCACTCTGTAGTTTTGAGTCTCGATGAACCTTCTTCTTCTAGTGTACCACCCTCCTGTCACCACTAGGTGGCAGCATATACCCATTAATTGTGATTGTAAAGTTTAAAACAAAATAGTCCTGCAGTAAATCCTCTAACCATCCTCATGCTTTATGTATTATATTTATGATTCTCCAGCCCTACACTACAGATTCTGTGGACTTTTCCACCTATTTCTCAGTTTTTCCCTCCAATAATCCCATAATTATACCTTTGTAATTTTTGAAATAAGAAAGTTCTAAACTGCATACCTTCTCCCTGGCTGTAGCACCTTTCCAACTTCAGGTCACTGATTGTTTTTCTGGACTTTTTCTTGGCTCTTCCCACTCTGTAGATTCGAGTCTCAATGAACCTTCTTCTTCCAGTGTACCACCCTCCTCTCACCATTAGGTGGCAGCATACACCCACTGTTTGTGACTGTAAAGTTTAAAACAAAAAAAGACCTGCAGTAAATCCTCTAACCAGCCACATGCCTTACGTATTGCATTTATAATTCTCTCTGCCCTACACTACAGATTCTGTGGACTATTCCACCTCTTTCTCATTTTTTTCCCTGTAGTAATCCCATATGTATACCTTTGCAATTTTTGAAATAAGAACATTCTAAACTGTATACCATCTCCCTGGCTGGAGCACCTTTCCAACTTCTGATTACTTATTGTTTTTCTGGACGTTTTTTGGCTCATCGCACTCTGTAGATTCAAGTCTCGATGAACCTTCCTTTTCCAGTGTATACCACCCTTGTCTCACCACTAGATGGCATTATACACCCATTCATTGTAACTGCAAAGTTTAAAACAAAAAAAGGCCTGCAGTAAATCATTTAACCAGCTTCATGCCTTACGTATTATATTTGCAATTCTCTCTGCCCTACACTACATATTCTGTGGACTTTTCCATCCCTTTCTCATTTTTTCCTTCCAATAATCCCATATGTATATCTTGCAATTTTTGAAACAAGAAAGTTCTAAACTGCATAACTTCTCCCTAGCTGTAGCACCTTTCCAACTTCAGGTCACTGATTTTTTTTTAACTTTTTCTTGGCTCTTCCATCTCTGTAGATTCAAGTCTCGATGAACCCTCTTCTTCCAGTGTACAACTCTCCTCTCTCCACTAACTGGCAGAAGACACTCATTAATTGTGACTGTAAAGTTTTAAACAAAAAAGACCTGCAGTATATCCTCTAACCAACCTCATGCCTTACGTATTGTATTTATAATTCTCTCTGCCCTATGCTACAGATTCTGTGGACTTTTCCACTTCTTTCTCATTTTTTTTCCCTCGAATAATCCCATATGTATACTTTACCAATTTTTGAAAAAAGAAAGTTCTAAACTGCATGCCTTCTTCCCTGGCTGTAGCACCTTTCCAACTTCAGGTCACTAATTGTTTTTCTGAACTTTTTATTGTCTCTTCCTGCTCTGTAGATGTGAGTCTCGACAAACCTTCTTCTTCCAGTGTACCACCCTCCTTTCTCCACTAGGTGGCAGCATACACCCATTGATTGTAAGTGTAAAGTTTAAAACAAAAATGATCTGCAGTAAACCCTCTAACCAGCCTCATGCCTTACATATTGAATTTATAATTCTTTCTCCCCTACACTACAGATTCTGTACACTTTTCCACCTCTTTCTCATGTTTCCCTTCAACAATCCCATATGTATACCTTTGCAATTTTTGAAATAAGAAAGTTCAAAACTGCATACCTTCTCCCTGGCTGTAGCACTTTTCCAACTTCAGGTTGTTGATTGTTGTTCTGCACTTTTTCTTGGCTCTGCCAGCTCTGTAGATTCGAGTCTTGATGAACCTTCTTCTTTCAGTGTACAACCCTCCTCTTGGCACTAGGTGGCAGCATACACCCAATGATTGTGACTGTAAAGTTTATAACAAAAAAGACCTGCATTGAATCCTCTAACCAGACTCATGCCTTACATATTCTATTTATGATTGTCTCTGCCCTACACTACAGATTCTGTGGATGTTTCCACCTCTTTCTTGTTTTTCCCTCCAATAATTCCATATGTATACCTTTGCAATTTTTGAAATAAGAAAGTTCTAAACTGCATAACTTCTTCCTGGCTGAAGCACCTTTCCAACTTCAGCTCAATAATTGCTTTTATCGACTTTTCTTTGGCTCTTCGTGCTCTGTAGATTCAAGTCTCAACAAACTTTCTTCTTCCAGTGTACCACCCTCCTCTCACCTCTAGATGGCATCATACACCCATTCATTGCAACTGTAAAGTTTAAAACAAAAAAGACTTGCAGGAAATCCTATAACCAGTTTCATGCCTTATATTCTATTTATAATTCTCTCTGCCCTACACTACATATTATGAGGAATTTTCCACCTCTTTCTCATTTTTCCTCTAATAATCCCATATGTATACCTTTGCAATTTTTGAAATAAGAACTTTCTAAACTGCATACCTTCTCCCAGTCTGTAGCATCTTTCTAACTTTAGATCACTGATTTTTTTTAACTTGTACTTCACTCCTCCCGCTCTGTAGATTTGAGTCTTGACAAACCTTCTTCCAGTGTACCACCCTCCTCTCACCATTAGGTGGCAGCATACAGCAATTGTTTGTGACTGTAAAGTTTAAAACAAAAAAAGACCTGCAGTAAATCCTCTAACCAGCCACATGCCTTACGTATTGCATTTATAATTCTCTCTGCCCTGCACTACAGATTCTGTGGACTTTTCCACCTCTTTCTCAGTTTTTCCCTGCAATAATCCCATATGTATACCTTTGCAATTTTTGAAATAAGAATGTTATAAACTGCATACCTTCTCCCTGGCTGTAGCACCTTTCCAACTTTACATCAGTGAATGTTTTTCTGGGTTTTTCTTGGCTCTTCCCACTCTGTAGATTCGAGTCTTGACAAACCTTGTTCTTCCAGTGTACCACCCTTCTCTAACCACAAAATGGCATCATACACCCATTGATTGTGACTGTAAAGTTTAAAACAAAAAAGACCTGCAGTAAATCCTCTAACCAGCTTCATGCCTTATGTATTATATTTATTTTCTCTGCCCTACAATACAGATTATGTGAACTTTTCCACCTCTTTCTCCTTTTCCCCCCACCAATAATCCCATATGCATACCTCTGCAATTTTTGAAATAAGAAAGTTCTAAACTGCATTCCTTCTCCCTGGCTGTAGCACCTTTCCAACTTCAGGTCACTGATTGTTTTTCTGATATTTTTTCTTGGCTCTTCCCCCTCTGCAGATTCAAGTCTCGAAGAACTTTCTTCTTCCAGTGTACCACCCTCCTCTCACCAAGGTGACAGCATATACCCATGGATTGTGACTGTAAAGTTTAAAACAAAAAAGACCTGCTGTAAATCCTCTAACCAGCCTCATGGCTTGTATATTGTATTTATAATTTTCTCTGCCCTACACTACAGATTCTATGGACTTTTACACCTGTTTCTCATTTTTCCCTCATAGGTTCATAGGTAGGTACTAGGCTGTTAGCCCTAGGGCCTTTATAAGCCTAGCAAAAAAGGTACCCTGGCTTTCGCCACCCAAGAAAATTATTTTCCTGTGCTCCTGTCGAGCAGAGCCACAGAAGGGATCCCTGGGGTGAATTTCCTATTTCCCATCCAATCATCAAGATTTGTCTTGAAGAGTGCTAATGAGGAGCTCTGTTTGACATAGATAGGTAGTCTGTTCCAGACTATGGGAAGTCTCTGGGACAGAAATCTATCCCAACAGTATGTTCTGTTTATTGTAGTAACAAGGTTTAGGTCCCTAGAGTGTGTAGCTTGGAGGGATTGGGATTTCTTTAAGGGGAGCATGTCCAACAGCTCTGGGTTTGACATAGCTTTGTATGTTAGGCAGAGATCGCCTCTGAGTAGGTGATATGCGACGGAGTAAAGCTGGAGTTTTTTGAGACAGTCTGCATAGGGCATCTGTTTGAGGCAAGTAATCCTCTTTGTGAGGTATTTCTGTGGCCTTTCCAGTTGTTGTAGATGTCTTGTGAGGTACATATCAAAAGGGGCGTTGTACTCTATAATGGGTCTAATGAGTGATGAGTAGAGGGAAACAATGACCTCTTCTTTTCTGGATGAGAAACCTTTTGTGATGAGGTGAGCCATGTAGAAGGATTTCCTGACCACTGTGGTGATGTGATTATCAAAGGAGAGACTACTGTCCACCTGTGTCCCAAGGTCTCTTATCACACTTTCAGCATTATGTAGACTACCACTTATGTGGTAGTTCATGGGTACAGAGTTTTTACCAAAGGGGATGACAATATACTTTTTGGCATTGAGCTTCAGGCCATGGCTTTGACACCAGGCATCTGTCTCAGTGAGGCCCTTTTGTAGTGTGTCCACATCATTAGGAGTTTTGATTATGGCTCCTAGTTTGCAGTCATCTGCAAATTTTGTTAGCCAAAGACCTTCTGTGTTAGCCTGTACTTCAGAGAAGTAGATACCAAACAGGAGAGGACCCAGGACTGAACCCTATGGTACTCCACTTGTCACTGGTCTGAAGTCAGATTTGGAGTCTGCTACTTTCACAGTGTGGGTTCTGTCCATGAGCCAGTTAGCAACCCATCTTGTGGCATAGGGATTTATACCTAGTTTAGTGAGCTTATCTATAATTCCAGAGTGAGGGATGGTGTCAAAAGCCTTGGCAAGATCTAGATAAGCTGTGTGAACCACCTTACCCTCATCTATGGCTTTGGTGACTGCTTCAAAGAAGTCAATCAGGTTTAGGAGACATGATCTGCCTTTTACAAACCCAAACTGGGTAGGGTCTAGAGTTTGGATATTACCAATGTCTTTGTTTATGAGTTCCATGATGATACGTTCCATGGCCTTGCAGACCAGGCTCGTCAGGCTAATGGCGCAGTAGTTCCCGGGGTCTGTTGTGGCTTCCCCTTTGTGGAGTGGGATAACTGTCATGGTGCGCCATTCAGTGGGCACAAAGCCTGAGGTGAGGCTATGATTGAACATGGTACTTAGGTAGGGTGCCAGTTCATTCTGTTGTTCATGTAGATCACAGCCTGGGATATTGTCAGGTCCCATGGATGCTGTGTTCTTGGCTTTGGAGAGTGTGCTTTTTTACCTGTGCAGCCATGATTACAGGAACTTTGCATTCTTCCGGTATAGAGATGAGCCCTCTAGGGGGTGAGAGGGGGGTAAAGTTAGCACTGAACCTACCTGCCAGGATGTTGGCAATATCAGTTTGGTTCTGTATATTTAGTGCCATTGTGCTGTAACTCAGAGCAGATCTGAGTGTTGCCATTGAGATTCTTGACATAGCTATAGAATGCTTTGTGGTTGTCTTTAGAGTCAGTGGCAATTTTGTTTTCATAACTAGCTTTGGAGGATTTTTTGAGGAATCTCAGCTTCTTACAGAGGTTGTCCATGGAGTTCATCCAGTCATGGGATTTTACTCTTTTTTGCAACAGTTTATTTCTTCTGTTGTAGAGTTTGTTTATGGCAGAAGACCACCAGATCGGCTTCCTTTTTTTGGAGGATAGCATCTTGGTTCTATTAGGGATAGCATGATCCATGCACTCGTGTAAGTGCTTATAAAGTGCATTTGTGTAGGATTCAGCAGTCGTACCTCTATTGTCCATCTGCATGGGTGTCATGAAGTTTGCCACTTCTGTCTTAAGAAGTGTGAAGTTGGCTTTGGAGAAGTTTTTTACAGTGGTTTCCCTAATTGGGGGTGGGGCAGGATGTGGATGTCTAGGGTGATTAGCTTGTGGTCAGATCTGACCAACGAGGAATTGACCTCTGGTGTGGAACACCGGTTGCCCATGTTGGTAATGACCAGGTCTAGGATATTGCTGCCCCTTGTGGGGGTGTGAATAAGTTGATCCAAGGTGTTGGAATTTATGAATTCCAGAAAATGTTGAGAAAAAGAGTTGGTACATGAGTAGTTTTCCCAGTTAATGGTGGGGTAATTGAAATCGCCCATTATTAGGGTGTTGGGTTGTACCCTAATACTTTCCTGTGTATCAAGAAATGAGGAATGGAAATCCTGGGGCATGGTGGGGGGTCTGTATTAAGCTATAATTTGGATTGCGGTCTTGCCCAGAGTTAGTTGCACTTGGATAATCTTGGATGCATTATCCTGTGCAACTAGCCTGGAGGTGTGGATATACTTAATGAATATGGACACGCTTCCACCTTTAGTGCTTCATTCCAGGTTAGATGGCCGAAAGGTGTGGTATGAATTATAGCCTGGTAACACAGGGGTGCTCTCTGGAGGTCTCTGTCTCTGCACAGATGTTGATGTTTTCCATTTTAAGGAGTGCCTTGAGTGAGTGCATTTAGAGGTTTAGACTTCAAGCATTGAGTAGCATTACCTACAGATTTTGCTTGCTTGTACCTGTTACAGTGGTGAATTTGTCATTTGAACCTTGCCTAAAAAAGGCACTATAGGGGTGGCAAGAGCCTTAGCCAGTATCCGGAATCCCAAGGGTGACAGGTGCAGGCCATCTCTGGCAAAGCATTGTGGTCTGTCGATCATGTTGTCCCAGGCAGACAGATACTGGATCCCCTTAGAATGACACCAGAAGCTTAGCCAATTGTTGAAATCAATCATTTTGTCCTTGTACTGTGGTATCATTCTGGGTGACGGCAGGATGCTACTCAGGGCTAGGGTCATACCTGCCTGGGCTACAAGATCGGAGAGCTCCTCCATGTCTCTTTTCATGTAGTCCAGGGAGGTATGTCTCAGGTTATTCACACCAACATGGACAATGACAGTGTCATATTTGTACTTGTTGTGGAGTGACCTGAGTGCATGTGTTATGTGGCAGATCCTGGCACCTCACAGGCAGCTGACAGTAACTTTCACCTTGTTTAGCCTTGTGAGTGGAACATCAGTGTGCCTGACTATAGAGTCACCTATGACTAGAATGCTGGGTACGTTGTTATGCCTTATGGGCTGTGGTTGAGTGGCACACTGAGTTTGTGGGCTATGTGTCATTTGGGTTGTGTTGGGGGTGGAGTTTGCTTGTGTTTCTGCTTTGGAGGTCCCTGATGCTTGGGCAGGTTTTTATTGAGAGCCTCTGTGAATGTAGGTGTGTGTTTTGTGTTTCTATGTGTGTGTTTTAGTGGTGTAGCTTTTGAGGGACTATGTGATGAGTGTGGTGTGGTGTAAACGTTTACCTTCTCCTCTTGACTGTCTAGTCCAGTCTTGGGTGAAGAGAGCTTTGCTTCCAGTTTGGCTATATAAGTGCATCTCTCACAGGTTGTAGTGCTGGGTGGTAGGAGGAGAGGGTTGTCTGTGTACATGAGGCAATTGCTGCATTGCCCCAAGATGCCTAGATTCATCAGGTAGACAGGAGAAATCACCCGGAGCTGACCCTTAGACATGCCTGGATAGGTGCTTATTTATTAAGTACTAAAAACTGATTTCCTCTAGACAAGTGAGGAAAGTTGAGTGCTGTAGTAATTTGCAGATTATTTAGTGCTTACAATGAGTTCTGAACAAGTGCTGAGTTCAAAGAAACAGATTTGAGTGCTGAAACTAGAAAACTGGCTAGTTCTAAGAAACAAAATTAAGCTAGAAGGCTTCACTCCAATACAGAAAGGCTTGGGGGCTCAGAAGCCTACAAACAGTCTAGACCACTTACAGGAAAGGCAGGAAACAAGCTTAAATGTGTTTTACTTTCCCAGATTCTCTATTTGTACACAGCAGGAGTGCCTGAAATCAGAATATGATCTCACTGCACTCAGCTGAGTGAGCAAATGAGATGGGCCCAGAAGGAGAATCCAAACACAAATTTACAAGAGGGGCGGGCAGTTTCAAAGCCACCAAGATTAACACCAAAACAAAACCATGCAGGGCGGGTGGGGAACTAACTGAAAAAACAGAGTCAAAACTTCCAGTTCAGTTAATATTCATTGCAACACAAATAAATCAATTAAAATGCTGTATTATTTGAAAAAAGTGCAGATAAAAGGTACTTAAATTCTCTTATACGTCCAGTTGAATACAGCTAGAACTTAGTCGGCCAAAGCTCAGGTTTTAAGCAGAAAATATTTCAAAATGTACGATTTAAATAGGCAGTAACAGAATATCAATGAATGAGACTACCCCAACTGCAATTATTGTCTATGCAGGAATTCTAACAATGCAATAAAATCTAGAAAGCACTAACTGAAAAAACAGAGTCAAAACTTCCAGTTCAGCTAATATTCAATGCAACACAAATAAATCAATTAAAATGGTGTATTATTTGAAAAAGTGAAGATAAAAGGTACTTAAATTCTCTTATACGTCCAGTTGAATACAGCTAGATTTTAGCCGGCCAATAATTCCATATGTATACCTTTGCAATTTTTAAAATAAGAAAGTGATGAACTGCATACCTTCTCCCTGGCTGTAGCTCCTTTCTAACTTCAGGTCATTGATTGTTTTTCTGGACTTTTTCTTGGTTCATCCAACTCTGTAGATTCGAGACTTGAACCTTCTTCTTCCAGTGTACCACCGTCCTCTTACCACAAGGCTGGTTAGAGGATTTACTGCAGGTCTCTTTTGTTTTAAACTTTACAGTCACGATCAATGGGTGAATGCTGCCACTTAGTGGCATGAGGAGGGTGGTACAATGGAAGAAGAAGGTTCATTGAGACTCAAATCTACAGAGCGGGAAGAGCCAAGGAAAAAGTACAAAAAAGAATCAGTGATCTGAAGTTCGAAATGTGCTGCAGCCAGGGAGAAGGTATGCAATTTTTAACTTTCTTATTTCAAAAATTGCAGAGGTATACATATGGGATTATTGGTGGGAAAAATTGAGAAAGAGGTGGAAAAGTCCACAGAATCTGTAGTGTAGGGCAGAGAGAATTATAAAAACAATACACAAGCCATGAGGCTGGTTAGAGGATTCACTGCAGGTCTTTTTTGTTTTAAACTTTACAGTCACAATCCATGGTGTATGCTGCTACCTAGTGGCGAGTGGAGGGTGGCACACTGGAAGAAGAAGGTTGTTGAGACTCGAATCTACAGAGCGGGAAGAGCCAAAAAAAGTCAAGAAAAACAATCAGTGATCTGAAGTTGGAAAGGTGACACAGCCAGGGACAAGGTATGCAATTTAGAACTTTCTTATTTCAAAAATTGCAAAGGTATACAGATTGTATTATTGAAGGGAAAAATTTAGAAAGAGGTGGCAAAATCCACAGAATCTGAAGAGTAGCACAGAGAGAATTATAAATACAATATGTAAGGCATGAGGTTGGGTTTGGTTAAAGGATTTACTACAAGTCTTTTTTTTAAAAAAACTTACAGTAACAATCAATGGGTGTATGCTGCCACCTAGTGGAGAGAGGAGTGTGGTACACTGGAAGAAGAAGGTTCATCGAGACTTGAATCTACAGAGTCAGAAGAGCCAAGAAAAACTCCAGAAAAACAATCAGTGACCTGTAGTTGGAAAGGTGACACTGCCAGGGAGAAGGTATGCAATTAAGAATGTTCTTATTTCAAAAATTGCAAAGGTATACATATGGGATTATTGAAAGGGAAAAAATGAGAAGGATGTGGAAAAGTCCACAGAATCTGTAGTGTAGGGCAGAGAGAATTATAAATACAAGTAAGGCATGAGGCTGGTTTCACGATTTACTGCAAGTTGTTTTTTTTAAACTTTATAGTCACAATCAATGGGTGTATGCTGCCATCTACTAGTGAGAGGAGGGTGGAACACTGGAGGAAGAAGATTCATTGAGACTCGAATCTACAGAATGGGAAGAGCCAAGAAAAAGTCCAGAAAAACAATCAGTGACCCGAAGTTGAAAAACTGCTACAGCCAGGGAGAAGGTATGCAGTTTAGAACTTTCTTATTTCAAAAATTGGCAAAGTATACATATGGGATTAATCAAGGAAAAAATGAGAAAGAGGTGGAAAAGTCCACAGAATCTGTAGTGTAGGGCAGAGAGAATTATAAATACAATATGTAAGGCATAAGGCTGTTTAGAGGATTTACTGCAGGTCTTTTTTGTTTTAAAGTTTACAGTCACCATCAATGGGTGTATGCTGCCACCTACTGGTGAGAGGAGGGTGGTACACTGGAAGAAGAAAGTTCATCGGGACTCAAATCTACAGAGCAGGAAGAGCCATGAAAAAGTACAGAAAAACATTCAGTGACCTGAAGTCGGAAAGGTGCTACAGCCAGAGAGAAGATATGCAACTTAGCACTTTCTTATTTCAAAATTGCAAAGGGATAAATATGGGACTATTAGATGGAAAAAATAAAAAAGCGGTGGAAAGGTCCACAGAATATGTAGTGTAGGGCAGAGGGAATTATAAATACAATATGTAAGGCTGGAGGCTGGTTAGAGGATTTACTGCAGGTCTTTTTGTTTTAAAGTTTATAGTCACAATGAATGGGTGTATGATGCCATCTATTGCTGAGAGGAAGGTGGTACACTGGAAGAAGAAGGTTCATTAAGATTCAAGTCTACTGAGCATGAAGAGCCAAAAAATGTCCAGAAAAACAATCAGTGACCAGAGGTTGGAAAGGTGCTACAGCCAGGGAGAATGTATGCAGTTTAGAACTTTCTTATATAAAAAATTGCCAAAGTATACATATGGGATTATTCGACAGAAAAAAATGAGAAAGAGGTGGAAATGTTCACAGAATCTGCAGAGTAGGGCAGAGAGCATTATAAATACAATATGTAAGTCATACGGCTGGTTAGAGGATTTACGGCAGGTCTTTTTTGTTTTAAACTTTACAGTCACAATCAATGGTTTAGCCTGCCACCTAGTGGCAAGTGGAGGGTGGTACAATGAAAGAAGAAGGGTCATCGACACTCGAATCTACAGAGTGGGAAAAGCCAAGAAAAAGTCCAAAAAAATCAGTGACCTGAAGTTGGAAAGGTGCTACAAGAAGGGAGAAGGTATGCAGTTTAGAACTGTCTTATTTGAAAAATTGCAAAAATATACATATGGGATTATTGGAGAGAAAAAATAAAAAAGAGATGGAAAAGTCCATAGAATCTGTAGTGTAGGTCAGAGAGAATTATAAATATAGTACATCAGGCATGAGGCTGGTTAGAGGATTTACTGCAGGTCTTTTTTGTTTTAAACTTTACAGTCACAATCAATGGGTGCATGTTGCCACCTAGTTGCAAGAGGAGGGTGGTACACTGGAAGAAGAAGGTTCATCGAGACTCGAATCTACAGAGTGGGAAGAGCCAATAAAAAGTCCAGGTAAACAATCAGTGACTTGAAGTTGGAAAGGTGCTAAAGCCAGGGAGAAGGTATGCAGTTTAGAACTTTCTTATTTCGAAAATTGCAAAGGTATACATATGGGATTGTTGGATGGAAAAAAATGAGAAAGAGGTGGAAAAGTGTACAGAATCTGTAGTGTAGGGGAGAAAGAATTATAAATTCAATATGTAAGACATGAGGCTGGTTAGAGGATTTACTGCAGGTCATTTTTGTTTTAAACTTTGCACTCACAATCAATGGGTGTATGCTTCCACCTAGTGGTGACAGGAGGGTGGTACACAGAAAGAAGAAGGTTTGTTGAGACTCAAATCTACAGAGCAGTAAGAGCCAATAAATAGTCCAGAAAAACAATCAGTGACCTGAAGTTGGAAAGGTGCTACAGAAAGTGAAGAAGGTATGCAGTTTAGAACTTTCTTTTTTCTAAAATT
The DNA here is from genome assembly GCF_019279795.1 of Protopterus annectens. Taxonomy (NCBI): domain Eukaryota; kingdom Metazoa; phylum Chordata; order Ceratodontiformes; family Protopteridae; genus Protopterus; species Protopterus annectens. The sequence goes on along the minus strand of NC_056741.1, from coordinate 1,867,822,524 downwards.
GGCAAAGTATACATATGGGATTATTCGAGAAAAAAATGAGAAAGAGGTGGAAAAGTCCACAGAATCTGTAGTGTAGGGCAGAGAGAATTATAAATACAGTATGTAAGGCATGAGGTTGGTTAGAGGATTTACTGCAGGTCTTTTTTGATTTAAACTTTACAGTCACAATCAATGGGTGTATGCTTCCACCTAGTGGCGACAGGAGGGTGGTACACAGAAAGAAGAAGGTTTGTTGAGACTCAAATCTACAGAGCAGGAAGAGCCAATAAAAATCCAAAAAAAAAATCAATGACCAGAAGTTGGAAAGGTTCTACAGCCAGGGAGCAAGGTATGCAGTTTAGAACTTTCTTACTTCAAAAATTGGCAAAGTATACATATGGGATTATTCAAGGGAAAAAGATGAGAAACAGGTAAAAAAGTCAAGTGAATCTGTAGTGTAGGGCAGAGAGAATTATAAATACAATACGTAAGACAAGAGTCTGGTTAGTGCAGGTCTTTTTTGTTTTAAATTTTACAGTCACAATCAATGGGTGTCTGCTGCCAGTTATTGGAGAGAGGAGGGTGGTACACTGGAAGAAGAAGGTTTGTCAAGACTCAAATCTACAGAGATGGAAGAGCCAGAAAAAGTAAAAAAAAAACAATCAGTGTCCTGAAGTTGGAAAGGTGCTACAGCTTGAGAAAAGTTATGCAGTTTAGAAACTTCTTATTTCAAAAATTGCAACGGTATACATATGGGATTATTGGAGGGAAAAAATGAGAAAGAGATGGAAAAGTCCACAGAATATGTAGTGTAGGGCAGACAGAATTACAAATATAATACGTAAAGCATGAGGCTGGTTAGAGGATTTACTGCAGGCCTTTTTTTGTTTTAAACTTTACAGTTACAATGAATTGGTGTATGATGCCTGGCTGTAGCAACTTTCCAACTTCAGGTCACTGATTGTTTTTCTGGACATTTTCTTGGCTCTTCCCTCTCTGTAGGTTTGAGTCTAGACAAACCTTCTTCTTCCAGTGTACCACCCTCCTCTTCCCACTAGGTGGAGGCATACACCCATTGATTGTGACTGCAAAGTTTAAAACAAAAAAGACCTGCAGTAAATCCTCTTACCAGCCTCATGCTTTCCGTATTGTATTTATAATTCTCTCTGCCCTACACTACAGATTTTGTGGACTTTTCCACCTCTTTCTTATTTTTCCCTTCAATAATCCTATACGTATACCTTTGCAATTTTTGAAATAAGAAAGCTCTAAAATGCAAATAAATCTCCACAGTTCCAATTGTAAATGTAATAAATCCAATATGCAGTTTGAATGACAATAAAAGACTCAATATTTATTAAAACAAAAAACTGGTAAGCGCTTTCATTCACAAAGAACATCTTCAGACTTGGTTGTCACACATACAAAATTCACATTTATAGTTTGCTCTAGTCACATGACCAAATCATTAGCAGTGTTTTAACCTTTTCTTACATAACACTGCTTTAATGTTTTCTGTATCATTCATACCTGAATCTGCACCTGTGTTTAGCCTCACTTGCCAAGCATATGCTTTCCAGTTTAAATTCACTTCTGAATCCCATCTTTTGTCTGCATTTTCAACTTGGTCAATAACAGTAAAACTAATACCCAGACAGTTAACAACATGTCTTGCTAGGGCATTAGTTACATCCAGTTTTTCAACTGCCCTCAGGTGCTCATAAATTCTGCGATGGAAGCTATGTATAGTTCTTCCTATGTAAAATCCATCGCAAGAATTACATAATACTAGGTACATAATGAATTTAGACTTGCAATTGTAATTCCCCTTGATATTAATAGTAAAGTCTTGAGCCTTTACTACTATTTTGTTCCCCAGTACCAAAAACTTACAATAATTCCAATAATTCAACTCCAAAACTTTGAAACTTCAGAAACCTTGACTGCTAGTTGATCACCCCCACAGCCTCTCTGCTTCTATCCAGGTGCTTACAACTGCTATTTTCAGCTACACACCACATAATTTTGCCCTGTAATCCTTTCAGTAGCACTAGCTATTGCTTTGTTAAGCAAACTAGTATTTGTAGTGCCATTGGTTGAGCTCTGCATCGGTACTGGCAGCTGCACTGTATCCGCCCCATGACTTCCAAGTTATTCTTACCTTTTTTCTCTCCTCCCCTACCATAGTGTTTAAATTAGGCTGCATGTAAACTTATTTTAGCACCCCCTCCCCATTTTGTTACACTCCTTCCTTTTTAAATGTCTATCTAGTAGAGTATTTCCCTAGTCTAAATTCTCCTGATTTCTGCCTGCTTCTTTTGACTTTTGTATTTCTCCTGAATTCTGCCTGTCCTTTTTGACTGTAGGACTCGCTCATATTTTACTTACCTATCCTCCTGTTCCCAGGTCTCTGATTGCTTTTGTAGTCTTTTTTATTGCTTTGTCTGGATACTCTGCCCTTCCTCTCTCCTGCCTTCCATCTATGTTCTTTACCCTTTAATAATGTCCAGTTTATCTACTTTCTGTGCTTCCTACCACTGGTTACTCTTTCCCTAGCCTGCTCTCCTTCTCTACCCTATTCTGCTGTTGTACTGTTATACCTTCCTATACCTCAGACTTTCTCCCTCTGCCTTAAATCCATACTCTTCTGCCTTTCTGTATCCTGACTCACCTCCATAGCTCACTGATTGTTTGAATCTTGTCACTTCTTGTAGTCACTCACTGTGGGTGTCAACCCGCTCCGTTCACCCTCGCTATGCTAAGGCTCACTTCGCTCATCTCCCACCCCTATTACCACCCATCCCCATATCATTTTTTTATACCTAACCACTTGTCACCTCCTACCCTTCCAGTTCCTCCCCAACACTGCACCTCACTTCCTGCCTCTATCAGAAAATCCCTCCCACCTACCCCTCTCCTATTACAACTCCAATCAGACAGACCTACAAATATCACCCTTGTATACATCCCACCTTTTCTTAAACTAATTAACATGTACTGCACACATCCAACCAAACTACTAAAAGCATCCATCTACACACTAATAGTCTTCAACCTACTCATTCTTTCCAATCTGTCCTCCTATCACACTCAATTTAATAACCATACCCCATCTCCATGGCAAACAGAATCCACAGCTAATTTCATTAAACAAAAAAACTACCCTATATCACCATCCGACCCCAACCTTTCCCTTACTCATGCAACAAACCAACCACAAACACTAACCCTCTCTCTTCAGAAAGACAAACTAAAATCATTCACAGATTTACCAAACTCTGTCTTCACCTACTCCAACAACTTGCTTGCAGTGGAGATGTCCACCCCAATCCAGGACCCAAAACACTAGTCAATCCTAACTCAAATCAGCTAAATCCCCAATACCACAGACCATCCTCATCTCTCTGCTTCCTAAACATTAATGCTAGAAGCATACTTAAGAAAATCCAGGACCAACATGCCCTATTGGCACTAATCAAACTGGATATTGTTGTGCTAACTGAAACATGGCTCAAACCAAAACATCATGACAATGAGATTACCACCCCTGGCTACAATATTATCTGCAAAGACAGAGTAGAGGAAAAAGGGAGGTGGTGCTGCAATAATATTCCAAAACCACCTCTCTATAGAACAACTAGATTACAACACCCAAGATGTCAAAGATGTGGAACTAATCCTTGCCAGATTGAAAATAAACTCCAATAAAGACATAGTTATTGCAGGTAGCTACATCCCACCAGGCAATAATATCACTAAAATAGAAAACCTGTTTAATTGGATGTCCAACTCCATTCCACATGAAACCATACTATTAGGAGACTTTAATATTGACTGGCTCAACTGTTCCAGCCATAATCCCACTGCCTTTATAAACCTCCACAGGTTTACCCAAATGATAACCACCCCCACTAGAATTGAAAAAACATCCAATCACCAGTCCATCTTGGACTGGATCCTGGCATCTGACCCCAATCTTACACAGCAATCTGGCTGTCTTCCAGATATCCTAAGTGACCACCATCCTACCTACCTAATTAGGAACAAATCCCAAACCATCTGCCAACTTATCCTCAGAGTAGTTTGTAACAAAAATACCTTCATACCTACTGACTTCATCAAAACACTAAAAAACTGCAACTGGCCTCCCCTAAAGCAATTATCTCTAGACAAAGCAGTTGAATACTTCAACACAACCTTACTAAAAATGCTGGACCAATATGCACCCTCCTGAACCATTAGAATAAAAACTAATTATGCCCCATGGCTAACAAATCCCACTAAAACTATAATGAATGAAAGAGACAACACCTGGTCTCAATATCAAAAAAACAAAACCACTACCTTAAGACAAAATTACCTACACCTCCAGAACAAAGCCAAAAAACATATACCTACAAGAAAAATATGCTCATTACCCCAAAAAATTCTGGAACACAATAAATTGTATACTGCACCCAGGCAAGTCCACTACACCAACACCTGCACTACCAAATAATCATGAAAACATACCCACACAATTCAATAAATTCTTCACTGAAACAGTCCAGACCCTTACCAATGCCCAAAATAATAGTACTACCCATCCCACCCCAATAACTACCACAACCCACTCCAATACACAAAACAATACCCCTAGTTTTCAACTTCACCCAGTGTCTACCAAGGCACTTTCTAAACTTCTTAAGAAACTTCAATCAACCACTCTAGCAGCTGATAAGCTACCAGCAGACTTCCTTCAAATATCAGCTGAAGCTATAGCCTATCCAGTCTCCATTCTCATTAATAGATCTCTGTCAGAATGCAAAGTACCAGCCTCTTGGAAAACCTCCCATATCATCCCCTGCACAAAGGAGGTAACTCCTTAGAACTTACCAACTATAGCCCTATAGCTATCTTACCACCGTTATCCCAAATATTAGAAAGAGTAGTTCATACTCAATGTATACAATACCTCCAGAATAACAACCTACTCTCCATATCCCAGCATGGCTTTAGACCTTCACACAGCACCACAACAGCATTATTATCATTTAACAACATAGTTAACCACCACAGAAACAAGGGTTTATTTACTTCTTCCATATTCTTAGACTTATCAAAAGCCTTTGACATGGTAAATCACAGCATGCTTCTTGCAACCCTGTCTACCCTAAATATAAGTCCCTCCTCTGTATCATGGTTTAACAGCTATTTGTCAGATCAACAGCAAGCTGCCCTATGGCAAGACCAATTGTCCCCCCTGCTACCAGTAACAATAGGAGTCCCTCAAGGGTCTATCCTCAGCCCTGTGTTGTTTTCCCTATTTACTAACCAGATATCTTCATTGTTACCAACTGCCTCAGTAGTACAATATGCTGATGACACCACCCTTATATGTGCCACCCCCACCCTAAGTGAACTACAAACCCTAACCCAAAACACCTTCACCCTAGCCGAAACCTGGTTCACTAACATCAAACTTATTCTTAACCCCCAAAAAAAAAAACTAATTCTCTTTGGTCCAGGTAGAGCTCCTCCCCTGAGCAACAACTTCATCATCAACTCCAAAGAAAACATTCAAATTAGTCCAACCACACACGCTAAACTGCTAGGCATAGAGAAGGACAATAACCTGAAATTCAACATCCACATAGCACAAACCATCAAGAAAGTTCATAAAAAGCTAGGCCTCCTCTACAGGAACAAACAGTTTATGACTAAACATACCAAAGTCACCATTGCTAGGACTCATCTCCTATCCACCCTCCTCTACGCCTCTCCCATCTTGATTAATCTACACCAAACTGAACTAAATAAAATGGAATCTTGCTATAATAAGATTGCCAAGTTTGCTTCTGATGCTTCTTACAGGTCCCTCCACTGTCTATCTCTAAAACAGCTTAACTGGCTTGAGTTACCTCATATACTCATGCTCAATCAACTCTCTATAGCTCACAAGCTCTACTACCTCCCAGAGTTAACCCCAGTACCTCAGCATTTAATACAGCTCCACATTCCCACTAGAGCCCTACGATCTAACAGCCAGAGCCTAATAAATGCCATCCAACATAAAAACAATGCCAGTAAATCACTCTTTGCCAGCACCATTGCCAAAACCTGGAACACACTACCAATCCATATAACTTCTAGCACCTCCTTCTATCATTTCAAAATACTGCTTAAAACCCACTACTTAACTAACTGGCTATGCTCATGTTACACTCCAGGTTAAATCTAATTGTGTCACATGTTCAGATAAGTATAAACAGATTTGCCCTAAAAAGCTTGTAAACCAAGATACTGGTAAAAAAAAACTTTCTTTTTTTAAGTTTTTGGCTATGTACCTCAATGTTTTTACTATATACCTCAATGACTGTCTACTGTACTGTCTAACTAAAACTGTTAACTTCTAACCTATTATGTATTAAAATCAATTGTATGTTCTATATTTTGTTCTCTCATGTACTGCATTCTATTGTACTGTGGGGCTTTTCTCCCCATGCCTCCACTGAAAATGGACCTGTGTCCAGTTGGACTTTCCCGGTAAACAAATGTAAATAAAATAAATAATAATTGCAGTCTTCACATCTTGACATCCCATTATAAGTAATAGGAGTATTACATTTTTTGGTTTCTAAAAAATCCTTAAGACTTTTCCCTCTTTTTGTGACAAAAGTAGGACTCTCATATAAAAAAGCACCTAACTCTTGGAAATTCTTCAAAAATTTCCAATTATTTGTGATGATCTGCTTAATACTGTACATATCTACTGAATTTTCCAATGTACAACTCAGATTATAATCTACTCCTACACGATTTCTTTCAACATCCTTTATTGTCCTTTTCTTCCTCACGGTTTTAATTTTATCTATTGCTTCACTTATTACCCCAATAGGGTAACCCCTGATTAATTTTTTTTTCTTAACATCTCACATTTTTCCAAAAAATGCTCATCTTCATCAGTGAGTCTATTTATTCTATCAAGCTGACCAAACACAATATTATTTTTCAAGTTCACACTGTGTAAACTGCTATATTCCAAGTAGCTGTTACTCTGGACTTCTTTTGTAAACATTTTAACCCAGATTTCCCCCCTTTTTTGTACACAATCAGATCCAGGTAATTCACACTAATTCTACTTCTATTAAAAGAAAACTTTAAATAGCTTGTAACATAATTTAAATAATCACAGAATTTCAACAATTCTGACTCAGAACCTTGCCATAAAAAAACAAGTCATCAATAAAGTGCTTGTAAAAATAAATATTGCTAGCAAATGTAGAATTAAAAATAAATTCTCTTTCCCAACTAGTCATGAACAAATTGGCATAGCTTGGGGCCATAGCTGCCCCCATAGCCACACCTTTTTTTGTTTAAAAAATCTATTGTCAAAGCTAAAAAATTGTAAGACAATATTACATCTAAAAGTTCAGCCAATAGACTAATCTCCTCACCATTAAAATCAGGACAATCCCTCAGCACTCCTGTAACCCTTTCAATTCCTTCTTCGTTGGGAATTACAGTGTACAATGAACATACATCAGCAGTTACTAACCACGTATTATCACTCAGGGAAACATTCTTCACACTTTCTTTAAAATCAAATGAATCCTTAACATATGATTCAGCTGAAATCACTGCTTTTTGCAAGCATCTATCTACATAGATAGCCATGGACTCAGTTTTACTACCACCATTGGCCAGTATAGGCCTACAATTTGGTGAATCCAAGTTCTTATGTATTTTGTGAAGGCCGAAAAACATTTACACCTTGGGTGTACTCACACAAAAGTAACCAGCCAACTCACTGCTGATTCTTCCTTCAACTAACCATTCTTCAATCAGTGAGTTTATAAAATTAAAATTTTTATCTGTATCAATCCAATTAACTTCTGCATAAACATCAGCATCAGACAATAACTTATAGATGCTATTTTTATAAAAACTACAGTCCATGACTACCACTGCATTACCTTTGTCAGCCTTAGTGATATAAATATATTTATCATCCATTAACAACTGCAAAGCATCCTTCTCAGTCTTAGTCATATTATAAATACAATTTTTGTTGTATTTATTCAATAATTCCCTGACTTCTTTTTCACATGTAAGCAAAAATGCTTCTAACTCTGGCCTTAAGGGGGATTAAAACACTTGTTTTTTTAAAACAATGTTGTTTACATGCCCTGCCTTGAAAAAGACATTTCAAATTAATTTTTCACACAAAACCCCTTAAAGCATTTATCACAGACACAATATTTGCCCTTGACGATGGCACAAAATTAAGTCCTTTACTGAAAACATTTGGTTGTTCTATATTAAGTGCCACTGCGGACAAATTCACTATTTTAAAATTCAAATTTACAGTACCTTTGGTTAATGATTGTCCTATTTCCAACAGGGCTGCTGGTAACTCTCTCCAGCTCCTTTCTGCACATTCCATGCTCTTGTTCCTTGCTGGCAGCAACACTGCTCATTCTTGTTCATATAAAAGTTCCCTTTGAAATTTTTGTTGCTGTTGTTGAACTTCTTTTGCCCTTTGTTGTGAAAAAAATTATTTTTCCTACCATAGCCTTGTTGATTCTGTCCCCATGTCTGCTTTTTGGACTCCCAAGCTTGTTGTTTGCCAACCACCTGTGCCCAGCTCCTTGTTCCTGTTCCTCCATCTTGGTAAACATCCACACACTGAAAAACCTGTTTGCTGGTTCCTTCCTGCAAATGACACCTATTATGCCCTCTGCTGGTAGAACTTCCTCTGTTCTGGTTCTTTTTGCTGCTCTGGTTTCTGCAGCCTCATCAGCTTCTGAAATGTTAGCACAGTTACTTTTAATTACTGTTGAAGCATGCTGATTCATTTGTAATTCATTTAGATAGCCCCCCTCGTCTCTTATGAATTTCTTCAATTTCCTTTTCTGTTGAATCTCATTCTCTTTGATTAATTTTGTTTGAATATATTCCATTTTCAACTCAAAATTCACAGGAGACACATTATTTTTCAGGGAACCATAATTATTAATTATTTTGTCATTTAAAATGATCAATTTATGCCTCACACCTTCAAGCAGCAACTGCACATACTGCAGGCCTACGCTCTCATTCAGCACTTTCTATGCACTTACCAGATCTTCAGAAAAAAATTCTCCAGCAGGCATATTACTAACCCTAAGTCCTCTCGGCACTCTTTTCACCTCCAAACAGGCTTCGAAAAACAAGAGATCCCACTGTAACCTCTTGATTTTTAGGAAACTATTTTCAAGTACATTAAACTCATGATGTTGGTGCTGGTAATATTATCAGGTTGGTTCATTTCAGGAGCTCATCTCTTTGTAGTAAATGGATTGGCTGGATTTGCAAGACAGTTCCCCAGCCACTTATCAATCACAGCAACATTACCGTTCGGTTCATTGCTGCTGGATGAATTCTGCTTTCTTTTGGGAAATGCTCCCAAATCCAATGAGTCCACATAATTAACTCTTTTTAGAGATTTTGCAGATTTTGTAGAGCCAACCTTTTCAACAACTCCATTGCCATTGTCCAGCAAAGCATTGCTCGGTATATCGTGCAAAGTAAAGCCAGACGGAATCACCAGAAAACTAGAATTTGACTGTTGTTGGGAAAACAGGTTGGGTGAATTGCCACTCAAAGAAGCCATAAAAATCCAAAATCCATATTCTGTGGACCTCTCCACCTCTTTTTCATTTTTTCTGTCCAGTAGTCCCATATGTATACCTTTGCAATTTTTGAAATTAGAAAGTGCTAAACTGCATGCCTTCTCACTGGCTGTAGCACCTTTCCAACTTCAGGTCACTAATTGTTTTTCTGGACTTTTTCTTGGCTATTCCGCTATGTAGATTCAAGTCTTGATGAACCTTCTCCTTCCAGTGTACCAACCTCCACTCACTACTACGTGGCAGCATACACACATTGATTGAGAATGTAAAGTTTAAAACAAAAAAGACCTGCAGTAAATCCTCAAACCAGCCCCATGCCTTACGTATTGTTTTTATAATTCTCTCTGCCCTACACTACATATTCTGTGGACTTTTCTGCATCTTTCTCATTTTTTCCCTCCAATAATCCCATATGTATACCTTTGCAATTTTTGAAATAAGAAATTTCTAAACTGCCTATCTTCTCCCTGGCTGTAGCACCTTTCCAACTTCAGGTCACTGATTGTTTTTCTGGACTTTTTATTGGCTCTTCCTGTTCTGTAGATTTGAGTCTCGATAAACCTTCTTCTTCCAGTGTACCACCCTCTTTTATCCACTAGATGGCAGCATATAACCATTGATTGTGAGTGTAAAGTTTAAAACAAAAAAGACCTGAGTAAATCCTCTAACCAGCTTCAAGCCTTACATATTGAATTTATAATTTTTCTCCCCTACACTACAGATTCTGTACACTTTCCACCTCTTTCTCATTTTTTCCCTCCAACAATCCCATATGTATACCTTTGCAATTTTCAAAATAAGAAAGTTCTAAACTGCATACCTTCTCCCAGGCTGTGGCACCTTTCCAACTTCAGGTCACTGTTTTTCTGTACTTTTTCTTGGCTCTTCACGCTTTGTAGATTCGAGTCTCGATGAATATTCTTCTTCCAGTGTACCACCCTACTCTCACCACTAGGTGGCAGCATCCACCATTGATTTTGACTGTAAAGTTTAAAACAAAAAAGACATGCAGTAAATCCTCTAACCAGCCTCATGCCTGATGTATTGTATTTATAATTCTCTCTGCCCTACACTACCGATTCTATGGACTTTTCCACCTCTTTTTCATTTTTTTCTCTCCAATAATCCTATATGTATATCTTTGCAATTTTTGAAATAAGACAGTTCTAAACTGCATACCTTCTCCCTTGCTGTAACACTTTTCCAACTTCAGGTCACTGATTTTTTTTAGACTTTTTCTTGGCACTTCCCACACTGTAGATTCGAATCTCGATGAACCTTCTTCTTCCATTGTACAACCATCATCTCACCACTAGGTGGCAGCCTAAACTATTGATTGTGACTGTAAACTTTAAAACAATAAATACCTGGAGTAAATCCTAAAACCAGCCTCATGCCTTATGTATTTTATTTATAATTCTCTCTGCCCTACACTACAGATTCTGTAGACTTTGCCACCTCTTTTTCATTTTTTCCCTCCAATAATCCCATATGTATAGCTTTGCAATTTTTGAAATAAGAAAGTTATAAACTGCATACCTTCTCCCTGGCTTTGTCATTTTTAAAACATCAGGTCATTGATTGTTTTTCTGGACTTTTTCTTGGCTCTTCCCGCTCTGTAGATTTGAGTTTTAACAACCTTCTTCTTCCAGTGTACCACCCTCCTCTCGCCACTAGGTGGCAGGGTACACCCATTAATTGTGACTGTAAAGTTTAAAACAAAAAAGACCTACAGTAAATCCTCTATCCAGCCTCATGTCGTACGTATTGTATTTATAATTCTCTCTTCCCTACACTACAGATTCTGGGAACTTTTCCACCTCTTTCTCATTTTTCCCTCGAATAATCCCATATGAATACTTTCGCAATTTCTGAAATAAGAAAGTTCTAAACTGCATACCCTCTCCCTGGCTGTAGCACCTTTCTAACTTCAGGTGACTAATTGTTTTCCTGAACTTTTTCTTGGCTCTTCCCACTCTGTAGATTTGTGCCTTGACAAACCTTCTTTTTCCAGTGTACCACCCTCCTTTTGCCACTAGGTGGTAGCATACACCCATTGATTGTGAGTGTAAAGTTTAAAACAAAAAAGACCTGCAGTAAATCCTCTAACCAGCCTCATGCCTTACGTATTGTATTTAAAATTCTCTCTCCTGTGCACTAAAGATTCTGTACACTTTTACACCTCTTTCTCATTTTTTCCCTCCAATAATCCCATAGGTATACCTTTGCAATTTTTGAAATCAAAAAGTTCTAAACTGCATACCTTCTCCCTGGCTATAGCAACTTTCCAACTTCAGGTCACTGATTGTTTTTCTGGACGTCTTCTTGGGGCTTCCAGCTCTGTAGATAAGAATCTTTACGAACCTTCTTCTTCCAGTGTACCACCCACCTCTCGACACTAGGTGGCAGCATGCACCCACTGATTATGACAGTAAAGTTTGAAACAAAAAAGACCTGCAGTAAATCCTCTAACCAGCCTCATGCCTTACTTATTATATTTATAATTCTCTCTGCCCTACACTACATATTCTGTGGACTTTTCCACCTCTTTCTCATTTTTTCCCTTCAATAATCCCACATGCATACTGTGGTGATTGGGGAGAGATGGACGAAGGCTGCCAGCCTAGTCAAATAGAATTTAATACTTAATTCTATTATTTGTATAAATAAATGTAAAATACAGGCATGTGTTTTTAAATGAAAGAAAAACACTGTAAAATGTGAACTTCAAGATTGTTACAACATTGCCCCCTTGCTGTAAAGAAAAACTAAGTCAAGCCTTTCACATGTGTCTTTTGAAACTGAAATGATTTTATGACATTCTTTGATCTTTAAAGTTGGTTCTGGTCAGGCTGGCTGAAGACATTCTGTCTATTGTGTTAACTAAGGACTAATTGCTAGAGTGTATATGTGAAATGCCTTTTAGTGTTGTATTCTCCTATGCAGGTGTTAGCTTGCTAAATAATGTAAATGGAGTTTCTATTAGCCTGGGAACTCAGAGCATGTGTCAAGATTATGCAATATGAATACTGGGAAAACCTAAGTGTCAACATGATGTAATCTGGGGAGGACCCAGAGACATGTTTGTTGGTGATGTTTTATAAACTATCCCCGGGATTCATGAAGCTTGCACCAGGCACAGGTGTAGCGTAGGTGGAATAACACCAAATATGGCCATCGAGCGATTCAGGTACGATCCAATACCATGTGCACTACCGGCGTATGCCAGAACTGCGCAGCCCTCGGCATAGGTATGCTAATCACCCTATGTGCAGTGTCGCACCATGCAAATGAAGGCAGATAGTGATTCACGAAGTGGTGCAGGTGTAGCGTAAGCCCACAGAAATGTAAACCAAAAAACACGGTTTACATTTTCCCAAACAGAACATCGGAGCTATGGAAGCGGACCAGACTCATGTACTACAAAGTTAACATATGCCAATGGCTAAATACACAGCCAATGGCATAAGAAAAGATGCACAACACCTAAAAAACAACATTTAATGTCATGTCCACAGTAACGCACAGTACAACGGCAGGGCAAGTGTGCGCAAACTGGAACATAAAGAAAATATATAAAAATGTCATAAAATCGCAATGTAATACAAAGCAGGTTTACACCATAATACACAATGGTAGGCATGGAGCACAACCAAGGTGCAAGGGTTGCTAAGGGCCTGCGACAGTGTTCGGTGCAGTAACTATGAATTAGTAGCCAATGCCATGCAAATGAGGCATATAATACTGAATCACAAATGTCCCACCGGATGAAGGTTGAACCATATGGCGCAGCGCTATAATACCAAGAAGTGGCTCAGAGGAAATACATGACATCAGCAGAGGGGTGTGCCACCATAGCGGCAAGCACATTGGAGCAATGCAAACTGGCCTGGCCGTTGCTAAGCAAAGATGCAGGTCAGGGGTGGGGAGGAAGGTATAGAATCGTTTAGTTGAGAGCACACATGGTGCCCAAAAGCACATGTGTATGGGGATGAAAACGTGCCTGAAACCCAGTAAGTGGATGCACGCGCTGCAAACAATAGCACAAACAGGAAGGTCAGGGGAAGAAAAGAAGGAAATGCCGAAGTAGGGTAATTGGAGTACTAATGAGCAATCAACACCAATCAACTCACGGTGGCCAATCGATGGCAGCTGACAAGTCTGCTCACAGAAACCTGCAAAACAGGATAGGGGAGGCATTGGAATGCAAAGAAAGGAGGGGAGGCATTGGATTGCAAAGATAGGAGATCTGTCATAGCAGAGCAAAGCAAACCGACAGTAGACCGGCAATAGCACACATTACGCAAGATATGCCAGGTCTAGGAAAGTACAAATGAAAGCAGGCTGCTGGATGCATGCCAGAAAATGGTAGGTTGAATGTGCAGAAATGTAAAGGGAAGGTCAAGAGGTAATCCACGTCAGCCATATGTAATTCAACACCAAAGGCACCACAATAGTAGTTCCGGTAGTAAAACACATAAGATACCCTGTAGCTACGATCATACATACACACCCTATGACATCATCGGTGTTCACAGCACAATAGTATAAAGTGTGAAAGCACCCTACACACACCTGTGTATTCCCAAACACTGCACCATAGGTGTAAACACATGGGGAACTTTTAAAATGTACATGTTGGGAGCTGCCATAGCTGTGATTCATCAGCATGTGTTAGAGACTGACGGTGTTGTGGAGGATGATGCCGACAACCACCGCAGGCCCCGGAGGAGGAGAAGAGTGTTCAGACCAAGGGTAACCTACCAGGGGCTACATGATCTGGAGATAGTAGAGTGTTACAGGGTGGACAGGGACATCCTACAGCAAATAGTGGAGCTGTACCGGCCACGCCTGAGAACCAGAAACAACAGAGGGGAACCCATCCCAGTGGACATGAAGGTATGTGTAAGCTTGCGAATACTAGCCACAGGTACCTTTCAAAGGCCAACTGGAGATATAATGGGGATCTCACAGGCATCAGCATCCAGGGTACTACACCAGTTCCTGGATGCCATGTTACCACATGCCAATGAGCATATATACTTCCCCCAAACTCAGGAGGAGTTGGCCAGCAATATGCATCACTTCCACCATGTGGCACACTACCCAGAGGTACTGGGTGCGATAGACTGCACACACATACAAATCAAGTCACCACCCAGTGAGCATGGTAGGCGCTACATAAACCGCAAGGGATTCCACTCCATCAACTGCCAGGTCATGTGCAATGCCCAGGGCATTGTCATGGATGTGTGTGCTGGCAGCCCTGGAAGCTACCATGACTCCCATATCTGGCATGCCTCACAGCTGTATCAGGTATTTGTCAGGGGGGACATCCCACATGGCCACCTTGTGGGGGATGCTGGCTATGCACTGGAGCCATGGATGATGACTCCCATCAGAAATGCACACACACCCATGCAAGAACGCCATAATGAGGCACACGCACAAACCAGAATCATCATAGAGCATGTGTTTGGGATGCTGAAATCACGGTTCCGGTGCTTGGACACATCTGGTGGAGCCTTGCAGTACTCTCCAGGCACGTGTGCCCACATCATCATAGTATGTGCCATGCTACATAATATGATCCTGTGGAAACAGCTGCAGCAGGGACAAAATGGTGAAGGCCCTCATAGCCCACCACAATTGCCAAGGCCATCACAGGCACAGAGGGATTCAGACCATGAACACACTGTGCCAGCCCCAGTAGGCAGATGGAGGCATGCCCAATATGCCTATGCCTTGGCAAAGAGGGAACGTATAGCACATACTCTGACAGTGTAGGCCCCTATGGACTGACACACCTCTCCACCTGCACACACAGTAAAATGGATGGCACACAAACACGACCACCTGTAAATTGTAATGTATAGGTGGCCCACTGTGTGAATCCTACATAGGCAGCCCTCAAACATTGTACACACAACAGCTATCGGAACATGGAATGTCAACACCTGAACAGTACATGCGCCTATCAGCATATGGTGGTGCTGTGTGTATAGGTTCCCAGGTATATCGGTAGGTACACGGCCGATTGTCAGAGGCCATACACCAAACGGGGCAAACAGTGTCCGCTATTGCCACAACATCGAGTAACCAACTGTCACTTAGTGGAGAAGAGGCAATTGTGGGAGCACATGTGTGTAAGCACTGTTCTGCACACACTCAGCATGGAGTCCCTGCTGCATTAATGAGGGGCTCCACATAATATAATCATGGATGTTGTGTCAAGGCATGGGGTGTACCCATGACAGGTATTCATCACCCCAGCATGCTCCACCTATGGTCGTTTGAAGGTGTAGCACAGTATCGTGTGTGGCTCACTGTGATATACATACCCAATGCACATCCAGTAAACATCACATGGACATACCATTAACTGGACTCAGCAATATGTAAACTAACTGAGTTACCCATGCGAGTGCAGTATGGAGTAACAGCCGTGGTATACTCCACGTACATAACGACATAACACGTGTACAAATCCCAGATGGCCATGTGTTAAATGCAGTGACCGTCATGCATGTTCCCGGTCCCACATCCTGCAAGGGATGTAACGTAATCCCAAAGGCATGAGTAATGCATGTCAGATGCAGGTCATCAGATCATATGTGTAGCACACGTTAGCGGGAATATGCATTGCCCACTGCTGGTAAGCGACGTTTAAATATGACTATATGGATATGCGCGAAACAGGGATAAGCTTCTCCGAATATCATGCAGATCACGGTCAATGATGTCCAGAACAGGTGAAACCAGCATTAATCACCCCTGTACTAATAGCGCCTGCTCTGAAGGGTAAAACGACCACTGCCAGGAGTAGAACATGCAATCATGTATAGAATCACCTAACACTATTGCTAGCCAAGATGTACCTATGGTAGGGTTGCCACCTCTTCAAATGACCAATGTGGGACATACGTCAGATGTCTGCAGGCCGACACATACACCCGGCCAGTATGAAATTCAGAACTTCACTGTTTTGCCTAGATAAAAGCACATCCTTGTAATATTTACTTACTTATTCTGTTTCTAGAACATATAGGTGGTTCAGATACAGAATAACTGTTTTATGCAACTATTACATAAACTATAGGAAATAAGTATGTTCTAAAATCTCAGGACATTTGCCATGTTTACAAATATTTTGCAGGACACAACTGCCCAAAGAGGGACTGTCCCTCGCAGAGTGGGACAGCTGGTAACCCTAACCTATGGCAGGTGTGTAATGTGACAGGTACAGACACAAACGTGCGGAGTCCAGGAAACAGTATACACCAACAAGTACACAATGATGTGAAGGTCTGTTCCTGTAAATATGTACGGACCATACCTCTCAACCTCTTAGAGCACCGAACCTGCGCAAAACCTACATGATGGGGGGACAATTGCAGACACATTTCAACGATTGCTCTTACAAGCTTAGAATGTTGATAGAATGCTAGATTTTGCATTAGCATGACTTTTCTGCAGGTTGTGGAGTCTTATACTCAGGATATTTCTCATTATTTGGTGACGTCAATCCTCAGCTATTTACCACACTGGTGCAGATTGTCGGAGGCACACACCAACACTATGGGGCGAACTTGTGGTCATTCTTAGGGTTGCCACCTTTTCGACTGCCCAAAGTGGGACATGTCCTGTAGAGATGTCAGATTTTCCAGGAGAAAACATACCTACAGCCATGCATAGTACTGAGCTTTAGCCTTTTTTGTATATATAATAGCTTATTCTAGTAACATTTGAATTGCTTATGCTACTTCACATAACATATTGAGGAGTCATATATAAAATAACCATTTTATGTGACTATTGAAGTAAATTAGGGAATAAACTCTCAGGACATTTGCTATGTCTTGATTTTTTTCACAGGACACAACTGCCTACAGAGGGATTGTTACTCACAAAGTGGGGCAGTTGGTGACCCTAGTCATTCTGCGAATATCTGGACAGTTGAGTGGTATGGCACGGACCTCCGTAATACGCTGTTGTGTTCTGACACAGCAGTAGCTCAGCATTAAAGACTGCAGTCGGAACATGCTGACAGACAGTTGGGTTTCAGACTTCATACTCCAGACATTAATGGCAATGTGCAAACTGTTATTCTATCAAATTCTATGTTTCTAAGAGGTATGCTTACAGATGTCCCTGCTTTTGGACCTTTGTCTCACTTATATTCACGGCTCTGTCCAGATATCTTGCTCACACAGGTTGACAGGTATGGTCAGTCATGACTGCACACAGTCAGTGTCCCTCACACTTGATCAGGGTTGACCTGTTTACGTAGTGTCTTCCTTGCCCTCATGCCATTTTCCACTTTGCAAATGTGTGCATTATATTCTCCCTCCTATTCGTGTCTGGACACGTGTGTCACGGGAAGGTATTTTATCCTGGGTGGTAGGTTATGCATGCCCACTTAGGGCTGGACAGTGTCATGGACCTCCACTGCACATTCTGATTTGTGTCCAGATATCTACTGTATTGGACATCATGCCATCATACCCATTCTACTATTTACACAAGTTGGTAATCTCGTGAGGGATATCCCAAAAATTGGTCAAGACCAAAACAAGTTAGATATCGAAGATTGTTGTGGCTTCATGAAAACGTGCAGGGGGGTTTTACCTGCAGGGGATACATGGTTTGCAATCCTGACACTGCCTAGGGTGACAATACCTACTACATATGCGTAGGGGTCAATGTGTGTAGCTGTTTCTGCAACAAACCAGTGGACCAAGTACGGCTGGATTTGGTGGACGTTTTGGTATGGTGGCAGGTTGTGTGTTGTGGAGGGTATGCTGGGTAGGCTATTATGCATCCAGATGTGTTGCATTTGTTATGGCCAGTTCCATCAGGACCCATCTGTGGGTATGTGACGGTGCCGTATCTATACATTTGTCTCTTATATTTCCATATTCATATGTTTGTGGGATTGTGCTCTATACTGTGGCCTGTCTGCTTGTCTTGCAGCTGTTTCTAAATGAGGTTTTGTTTCTTTCCACTTCACCCGCTGCCCCCTCATACACCTCCGGTTCACCTTTTCTGCATATGACACAAGTATCGCCTTTGAGGAATTTACCATTAAACACACACCCCTCACACGCAAATTACTCACACCCCATAGAGCACAACTTTGGTTGGTGGCCCATGACACGGCCAGTTACACATTGACTACCCTACATGTGTCAGGTACCTTTATGGTTGTGTGAACTACCCTGCCATGTTTGCTTTCCACATGCTATACCTCACACACAGGGGCACACGCCCTTACTTCACTTTCATTACTTGGTTGGTGTACCCGGGTACTACCCGTTCGACTGTGTCACATACACATTCGGATTATATAGCACCCTTCCAGATTTTGCCAGCCTGTTCTACTCATTGGTAGGATGGCACCTTTTCCTATGTCCAAGCTATTCCTTACACATGTCCGACTGTTATGGACATTGCCTCCCCACAGTCAATGGTTGTGTTTCCACCTTTTCAATTGGCCGCAGTGTGACATAGGGTTACCACCTGTCCCACTTTGTGAGGGACAGTCCCTCTTTGGGCAGTTGTGTCCTGACATGTAATTGTCAACATGGAAAATGTCCTGAGATTTTAGGACAAACATATTTCTTATATTTTATGTGAAAGTTGCATTAAACAGTTAATTCTGTATCTGAAATACCTGACTGTTATGAGAAACAGAATAAGCAATTAAAATGCTACAGGAATACGCTTTTCTGTAGGCAAAACAGTTATGTTCTGTCCTTTGTACTGGCCGTGGGTATGTGTCGGCCTGTACAGTCTGATGTCTGTACCAAACATGTCCCACTTTGGCCATTTGTAAGGGTGTCAACCTTACTGTGACAGTTGCGGTGAACACAGCATATTTTACAGGCCGACACATACCCATGGTCAGTTCAGCAGATAGAACTTACAATTCTTGCCTATATCTAAGCTTATTCTTGTAGCATTTCGGTATCTTATTCTGTTTGGTATGACATTTATGTGTTATACGTCCAGTGAAATATGTTCAATGCAACTATTACATGACGTCTACAGAGGAATTATGTCCTATATTCTCTGGACATTTGCCAGTTTTACATGTTTGTGTCAGGACACATCTGCCCACAGAGAGACTGTTGCTCGCAAAGTGGGACAGGTGGTAATCTTGGTTGACAGTACGGATGATACTGTTCCTTTTGGCCTACATATGTCCGTGCTGTTATGGCTTGTTTATATGCTCCTTCTGTTTTTGTATGTGACTATTACATGGCTTGTGGGATATGATTCAGACATACGGTCATACCTATATCTACATTTCTCCTCATGTATTTTGTTATGGACACATCTGCACAGCTATGTTCCCTCCCTCCCTCAAATTATGGGTTGGCTGGTGACCCTCTCCGTTGGACTGGACGTACCTACAGGCGGCGTGCTAACATCTGTTACGTTTCACTTCCACATGGTATAGCTATCAAAACTACGTTGGACTACAGGCACACGATTTTCCTGTCATTTGTTCATGGGTAGGGACCCGTTATTCCCTACCTTGCATTTGTGTTTGAGTCTTCACTTTCTGTTCGCAGGGACTCTGCTTTACATATGTTTCAGTCTCCACGGACACTGATAGGTACAATTACTATTGCTGGCGGAATATAATATTCAGCAGTTTAGGTTGCCCCTCAAAAGCTGACATTGACACGCCTCCCTGTGCAACTTTGATATGCCCCTTGCACTCGCGCACATTTCCTATGCACGTGGCGGCTGTGCACCTTCATTATTATGCATATTGTGCGACTACTCCACATCTATGCCACACGGCCGGCGCAAGCCTTACGCTGGACTTGTGCCGAGCTTCATGAATCCGAGGGTATGTCTCAGAAAGAGACTGAAAGCATTTTGATCTGGACATATAACTTATCAGCAATCTGCCTTGTGCTCATGTGTAAGTTTTAGCACTGTGATATCTTGTAGGAATAGTTAAAGCTAGTAAAGATTAATTAGTTATTTTTCTTTGAAATCAGACCTGTCCTACTGTATTATTTTAAGTTTCTGTGTGATGTAGTAGTTTTGTCTTGTGTTTTAATTATGTATTATTAAATATTTTTAAAACCTTCTACCTGTGGCTGATTTGTGTAGAGATAAATTATGCTTTAGAGTACATTATATATTTATAGAATTTACTGTCTAAGCCCTTCCAATAAGCCTTAGACTGAATAGTCACATTACCATTGGATATTAATATTGCACAGTAATAATTGGACACCCTTTTAAGGGCTTTTTAGTAGCTGATATTATTAACTGGGTGGTGGCAGTAATTACTACTGTATAGCCTGGGTAAAGGGGCACAGTTGGAGAATCTGTGTCAGCCTTTTCCAGGAGTGTCTGTGAAGTTGTATAAATACTTATCTCAAAGTGTGTGTATGTTGTGTCAGCTACTTGGCAGGGACACAAAACACTGGTTGAACAGAATGAGTACAGAATGTTTTAGTTTGCCCAGTTAGGCTGAGAGCTAGATCCTATAGCTGTGCCAGTGGGGAGTCTTATTGGGGACCTGGTGAGCAAGGGAGCAACCAGCCTCAGACTGACTGTGATCTCTGTGTGCACTTAAGGGAAATTGTACTTTACTGTGTGTATTAGTTATCCTTTCCTCTTCTAGGAGACAATTTCCCTGGTGTTAGTGGTGAGGATTGAGACTCCTTGATTGCTGGGCCAGGACACGGTCCTCACAAGTGTTTGGCAGTGGTGGGATCTACTTCACATACTAATTGGCTTGTAGTGGTGTGGGTAGAGTGAATTCCTGTAGCTTATGTACAGTGATCTCTAAAAGTGTTTTGTACTTTAAAACAGCCACGCAGTGTATACTCAGAGTTTAGATCACAATTGTTTTATTTCTTTTGTTAGCTTAGTGTTGGTCAGGGTGAGCAGGCAGCATGTCAGCAGAAGAGTATGGAAAGCTGACAAGGGGCCAGCTGGTGGAGATGTGCCAGGCTAGGGGACTGGTGCATGGAAACCTGACTAACACTGACCTGATTGCATCCTTGGTTATAGCTGTATCAGAGAACAGCAGCCTGGAGGACAATTAGACTGACAGCAGAGATACAATATCCTCTGAGAATGGACAGCTCAACCTTTCTGCAGTGGACTTAAAAATCCAGCTGGAGCTAAAGAGACTTGAGTTGTAGGCCAAGCATATGGAACTAGAAACAGCCGAGAAAATGAGGAGTCTACAAGATGAGGAAAATGAACAACAGAGGAGGCATGAGAGGGAAATGCTGACTCTTCACCAGAGTCATGGAGGTAATGGGGAAGGGAGTAACCAGACCCCAGAAGCACAAAAGCTTAGTAAATTTATTCCACAATTTAAAGAGGGGATCATTTTGATAGCTTCATTCATATGTTTGAGTGAATATGTAAACAGTATAAAGTTGACCAAGGGCTCTGGGTACAGTTCCTGACCCCCTTTCTCCATGGTAAAGCTGTAACTTCTTTAGCAAAAATGCATGACACTGACTGTTTTGATTATACTGCTGTAAAAGACATTTGTTAAAATGTTTTAAGCTAACACCCGAGATGTATAGGACAAAGTTTTGTGAGCAAAGACGCAAAGCAGATGAAAATGTATGTGAATATGTTGTTGAACTGAGCACTTTTTCCATAGCTTGGTGAGTGGATGTCAGGTCATCACTTTCGAAGGGCTGGCAGACCTTTTAGTAAGGGAACAAGCCCTTAGCACTTTGCCTGAGGACATGAGGATCTGGTTAGCTGATAAACAGTGTGCTACGTCAGAGGAGTTGGGGAAGAAGGGAGACCTATACCTAGCAAGCAGGGCAGCCCTGCACAGGAAAGGGACCCCCAATACTGTTTATGGGACTATAGGAACCCATGGTGGGCAGCACAGACTACCTCAACAGAATCTGCCAGTAGTCAGGGAAGCCACTAGTCCAGGTACATGCCCAGGAGCTAGGGTTAAATGTTTTGAATGCAACCAGTGGGGTCATTTGGCATACAGATGTCCATGGAGGCAAGTTGGGGAACAAAAGATGAAAGAGCAAGTAAGTGGGAAAGACAAAATGCCAACAGTGTGTTGTCTTGAGACAACAGGGATATGGATCTACCATCCTGCAGATGCCCTTAGAAGGTAGGATATGGATGAGGCAGTACCATGTACTTATGCAGTTAAAAGCTGTGAGGCTAAGAGAAAAGCATGTGGGTCTGGTAGCCTGGGGGAGACTCAGACAGACTGCATACTTGCAGCCAGGACTGCTAAGGTGGTTACTTCAGGGAGTGAGCTACACTGTAGCAGTGAGACTGAATGTGAGACACAGCTGCTTGTGGGTACTGATGTTCCCTTGGACAGGGTGACTGCAAAGGTAGAGGTGAGTAGTAGTACCCAGGTTGACAGTGAGGCACCACTGTCACAGGATGCCAGACTTCCTGTGGAAGGGGAGCTGGGAAAGGGTTACCAGGAGATACTTGAGACAGGCTCAGCTCTCAGACCCTACATTGCAAGGCCTGAAGCAGGTAGCTAGAGAGGCACCTGATTCTCAAGAGAAGGGGGATCTGTATACTGGAACAAAGGGTTACTGTACAGAGAGTGGGCCCCTGAGGGAGGGCTAGAAGGTGAGAGAGTACAGCAGTTGGTAGTGGTTAGAGCTTACCATCTGGCGCTTCTAGCCATAGCCCATGGTATTCCCTTTGCAGGTCATATGGGCATAAAACATACAAAGAGGCATATTATGCAAAACTTCTATTGGCCTGGAATTTCCAGAGATGTAACAGGGCACTTCAGGACCTGTGAGCAGTGCCAAAAGGTAGGCAAGGCAGAAGACAAGGTGAGAGCTCCTTTGATGCCTTTGCCTCTGATAGAGGAGCCATTTCAGAGGGTAGCTATGGATATTGTGGGTCCTCTGAGTACTCCAAGTTCCACAGGGAAAAAGTATATCCTAGTGATTGTAGATTATGCTATACGATACCCTGAGGCAGTGGCTCTGTCCTCCACTGAGGCTGAGATGGTGGCAAATGCTTTGCTAGAGATTTTCAGCAGGGTAGATTTCCCAAAGGAAATACTGTCTGACAGAGGTGCCAATTTTATGTCAGACCTGCTGGTTTGTCTGTGGAAGTCCTGTGAGGTGAAGCACATGAAGACCACCCCCTACCATCCCCAGACTAATGGTCTTGTTGAGAGTTTAAACTCTACAATCAAGTCCATGCTACAGGCATTTGCAGATCAGTTTAAGAGGGAGTGGGACAAATATTTGCCCCATCTGTTGTTTGCTTACAGAGAGGTTCCCCAGAAATCCACAGTTTTTTCACCATTTGAGTTGCTGTATGGGCATAGGGTGAGGGGTCCTCTAGATTTAATTTGAGATGAGTGGGAAGGAGAGTGTGAGTCTCACAAGGGTTCTGTTGTGGCATATGTCCTGAACCTCAGGACAAGGCTCAGGGAACTCATAGGCCTGGCCCAGCAGAACCTGGCAGAAGCCCAGCAACAGAAAAAGGTGTGGTATGACAGGAATGCTCGAGCTAGAGAGTATGCTGTAGGGCAGCAAGTGAAGGTTCTCATTCCTGTCAGACACAACTAGCTGCAAGCAGCTTGGGAGGGACCCTACAAGGTGGTAAGAAAGGTATGTGATGTTAACTACATGGTGGAAGTGCTAGGCAGATGGCAGTGGCACAAATTGTACCATGTTAACATGATGAAACCTTACCATGATAGGGAGGCCCTTGTGCTGAGCATTTGCAGTGGATTGCAGGAGGAGTCAGAGGGAGATCTGGGGACTGATCTCCTCAGTGAGGCTTGGGCTGACACCTCGGTGGAAGGGGTAGCAATGTCCCAGCAGCTATCTCCTACCCAGGTTCGAGAAATCCAAGCAGTGTTGCAGGAGTTTGGGGGCATGTTCACAGGGAAACCAGGGAGCACCTACCTGGTGCAGCACCAGGTGGATACAGGTCTTCAAAGGCCTATCAGGCAGACCCCTTATAGGGTGCATGAGAGAGTCAAACAGACTCTGAAGGAAGAGGTACAGGAGATGTTGGAACTAGGGATGATTCAAGAGTCCAACAGTCCCTGGGCCTCATCAGTAGTGCTGGTGCTAAAGAAGGATGGCAGCACCAGGTTCTGTGTGGATTACAGGAAATTAAATAGTCATACAGAGATGCTTACCCCATGCCTAGGACAGTTGAGGACCTAGAGCAGCTTGGTGGGGCTAAGTATCTTACAACCATTGATCTTACCAAGGGTTACTGGCATGTGCCCTTGACTCCCAGTGCTAGAGAGAAGTCAGCCTTTGTGACTCCTTTTGGCTTGTACGAGTTCACAAAGATGCCCTTTGGGATGAAGAATGCCCCAGCGACTTTCCAGAGGCTGGTATATCATATCTTAGCAGGAGCAGGAGGGTTTGCCCTTGCTTACATGGATGATATTGCTATATACAGCCATTCCTGGCAAGAGCACATTCAGCATGTCAGGGAGGTGCTGGGCAGATGACAGAGGACAGGGTTGACCATTAAGCTGAGCAAATGTCAGGTGGGTATGGCAGAGGTCTCCTACCTAGGACATAGAGTGAGGAGTGGTAAGATAAGGACAAAACCTGACAAAGTGGAAGCTATTCAGGCATGGCCTGCATCTGTTACCAAAAAGCAGGTGAGGGCATCCTTAGGGACAGCAGGGTACTAAAGAAAGTTCATTCCCAATTATAGTACCATAGCTGCTCCCCTCATAGACCTGATAAGGAAGAACAGGCCAAATAAGGTAGTGTGGATCCCAGCATGCGAGCAGGAATTTCAGAAGCTTAAGGAAGCTTTGGGAGGACCCCATGTGTTAGCCAGTCCAGACTACAGCAAAGACTTTGTTGTTCAGGTGGGTGCTTCAAACTATGGGGTGGGGGCTGTACTTAGCCAGATTTCTCCAGAGGGAGAAGAGCACCCAGTGATTTATCTCAGTCATAGGCTCCAAACCAGGGAGAAATGCTATACAGTGGTAGAAAAGGAATGTCTAGCCATAGTGTTGGCACTACAAAAACTTCAGCCTTATCTGTATGGAAGAAAATTCACTGTGATGACAGATCAAAACACTCTAACATGGTTAAACAGAGCCAGTCAGCAAAATGCCAAGTTGCTAAGATGGAGTCTGGGGTTGCAAGCATATATGTCAGTGCAGCACCACAGTGGGAGTAGCAATACCAATGCAGATGGGCTCTCAAGACAGGAAATGGGGTGAAATACACCCAGATAGACCTGACAATCTCAAGCGATGTTTCTCAAGGGTCACTTGAAAAACTTACTTGAGTTTCCCTGGGGGGGAGAGATGTGACAATTGGGAAGAGATGGACGAAGGCTGCCAGCCTAGTCAAATAGAATTTAATACATAATTCTATCATTTGTTTAAATAAATGTAAAATACAGGCATGTGATTTTAAATGAAAGAAAAACACTGTAAAATGTGAACTTCAAGATTGTTACAACATTGCCCCCTTGCTGTAAAGAAAAACTAAGTGAAGCCTTTCAAATATGCCTTTTGAAATTGAAATGATTTTTATGACTTTCTTTGATCTTTAAAGTTGGTTCCGGTAAGGATGGCTGAAGACATTCTGTCTATTGTGTTACCTAAGGACTAATTGCTAGAGTGCATATGTGAAATGCCTTTTAGTGTTGTATTCTCCTGTGCAGGTGCTAGCTTGCTAAATAATGTAAATGGAGTTTCTATTAGCCTGGGAACTCAGAACAGGTGTTAAGATGATGCAATATGAATACTGGGAAAACTTAAGTGTCAACATGATGTAATCTGGGGAGGACCCAGAGACATGTTTGTTAGTGATGTTTTATAAACTATGTCTCAGAAAGAGACTGAAAGCATTTTGTTCTAGATATCTAATTTATCAGCACTCTGTCTTGTGCTCACATGTAAGTTTTAGCACTGTGATATCCTGTAGGAATAGTTAAAGCTAGTAAAGATTTATTAGGTATTTTTTAATCAGACCTGTCCTACTGTATTATTTTAAGTTTCTTTGTGATCTGTGAACTCTTAGATATCTCTGTGGTGTAGTAGTTTTCTCTTCTGTTTTAATTATTTATTATTAAATATTTTTAAAACCTTCTACCTGTGGCTGATTTGTGGAGAGATAAATTATGCTTTAGAGTACATTATATATTTATAGAGTTTACTGTCTGAGCCCTTCCAATAAGCCTTTGACTGAATAGTCACATTACTATTGGATATTAATATTGCACAGTAATAACTGGACACCCTTTTAAGGGCCTTTTAGTAGCTGATATTATTAACTGGGTGGTGGCAGTAATTACTACCATATAGTCTTGGCAAAGGGGCACAGTTGGAAAATCTGTGTCAGCCATTCCCAGGAGTGTCTGTGAAGTTGTATAAATACTTATCTCAAAGTGTGTGTGTGTGTGTGTGTGTGTGTGTGTGTGTGTGTGTGTGTGTGTGTGTGTGTGTGTGTGTGTGTGTTGTGTCAGCTACTTGGCAGGGACACGAAGAACTGGTTGGACAGAGAGGGTACTGGAGGTTTTAGTTTGCCCAGTTAGGCTGAGACCTGGATCATATAGCTGTGCCAGTGGGGACTCATATTGGGGACATGGTGAGCAAGGGAGTAACCAGCCTCAGACTGACTGTGATCTCTGTGTGCACTTGGAAATTATACTCTGCTGTGTGTATTGGTTATCCTTTCCTCTTCTAGGAGACAACCTCCCTGGTGTTAGTTGTGAGGATTGAGGCACCTTGATTACTGGGCCAGGGCATGGTCATCACACATACCTTTGCAATTTTTGAAATAAGAAAGTTCTAAACTGCATACCTTCTCCATGGCTGTAGCACCTTTCCAACTTCAGGTCACTGATTGTTTTTCTGGACTTTTTCTTGGCACTTCCAGCTCTGTAGATTTGAGTCTGGATGAACCTTCTTCTTCCATTGTACCACCCTCATCTCACCACTAGGTGGCAGCATATATCCATTGATTGTGACTGTAAAGTTTAAAATAGAAAAGAGCTGCAGTAAATCCTCTAACCAGCCTCATGCCTTATGTATTGTATTTATAATTCTCTCTGCCCTACACTACAGATTCTGTGGACTTTTCCACCTCTTTCTCATTTTTCCCTCCAATAATCCCATATGTATACCTTTGCAATTTTTGAAATAAGAAAGTTCTAAACTGCATACCTTCTCCCTGGCTGTAGCACCTTTCCAACTTCAGGTCACTGATTGTTTTTCTGGACTTTTTCTTGGCTCTTCCCGCTCTGTAGATTTGAGTCTCAATGAACCTTCTTCTTCCAGTGTACCACCCTCCTCTCACCACTAGGTGGCAGCATACACCCATTGATTGTGACTGTAAAGTTTAAAACAAAAAAGACCTGCAGTAAATCCTCTAACCAGCCTCATGCCTTACATATTGTATTTATAATTCTCTCTGCCCTACACTACAGATTCTGTGGACTTTTCCACCTCTTTCTCATTTTTCCCTCCAATAATCCCATATGTATACCTTTGCAATTTTTTTAAATAAGAAAGTTCTAAACTGCATACCTTCTCCCTGGCTGTAGCACCTTTCCAACTTCAGGTCACTGATTGTTTTTCTGGACTTTTTCTTGGCTCTTCCCACTCTGTAGATGACGAACCTTCTTCTTCCAGTGTACCACCCTCCTCTCACCACTAGGTGGCAGCATACACCCATTGATTGTAACTGCAAAGTTTAAAACAAAAAGACCTGCAGTAAATCCTCTAACCAGCCTCATGCCTTACGTATTGTATTTATAATTCTCTCTGCCCTACACTACAGATTCTGTGTACTTTTCCACCTCTTTCTCATTTTTCCTCCAATAATCCCATATGTATATCTTTGCAATTTTTGAAATAAGAAAGTTCTAAACTGCATACCTTCTCCCTGGCTGTAGCACCTTTCCAACTTCAGGTCACTGATTGTTTTTCTGGACTTTTTCTTGGCTCTTCCTGCTCTGTAGATTTGAGTCTTGATGAACCTTCTTCTTCCAGTGTACCACCCTCCTCTCACCAATAGGTGGCAGCATACACCCATTGATTGTGACTGTAAAGTTTAAAACATAAAAACCCTGCAGTAAATCCTCTAACCAGCCTCGTGCCTTATGTATTATATTTATAATTCTCTCTGCCCTACACTACAGATTCTGTGCACTTTTCCACCTCTTTCTCATTTTTCCTTCCTATAATCCCATATGTATACCTTTGCAATTTTTGAAATAAGAAAGTTCTAAACTGCATACCTTCAACCTGGCTGTAGCACCTTTCCAACTTCAGGTCACTGATTGTTTTTCTGGACTTTTTCTTGGCTCTTCCTGCTCTGTAGATTTGAGTCTCAATGAACCTTCTTCTTCCAGTGTACCACCCTCCTCTCACCACTAGGTGGCAGCATACACCCATTGATTGTGACTGTAAAGTTTAAAACAAAAAGACCTGCAGTAAATCCTCTAACCAGCATCATGCCTTATGTATTGTATTTATAATTCTCTCTGCCCTACACTACAGATTCTGTGGACTTTTCCACCTCTTTCTCATTTTTTCCCTCCAATAATCCCATATGTATACCTTTGCAATTTTTGAAATAAGAAAGTTCTAAACTGCATACCTTCTCCCTGGCTGTAGCACCTTTCCAACTTCAGGTCACTGATTGTTTTTCTGGACTTTTTCTTGGCTCTTCCCACTCTGTAGATTTGAGTCTCAATGAACCTTCTTCTTCCAGTGTACCACCCTCCTCTCACCACTAGGTGGCAGCATACACCCATTGATTGTGACTGTAAAGTTTAAAACAAAAAAGACCTGCAGTAAATCCTCTAACCAGCCTCATGCCTTATGTATAGTATTTATAATTCTCTCTGCCCTACACTACAGATTCTGTGGACTTTTCCATCTCTTTCTCATTTTCCCTCCAATAATACTATATGTATACATTTGCAATTTTTGAAATAAGAAAGTTCTAAACTGCATACCTTCTCCCTGGCTGTAGAACTTATCCACCTTCAAGTCACTGATTGTTTTAGTGGACTTTTTCTTGGCTTCTCCCACTCTGAAGATTTGAGTCTCAATGAACCTTCTTCTTCCAGTGTACCACCCTCCTCTCACCACTAGGTGGCAGCATAAACCCATTGATTGTGACTGTAAAATTTAAAACAGAAAAGACCGGCAGTAAATCCTCTAACCAGCCTCATGCCTTGCATGTTATATTTATAATTCTCTCTGCCCTACACTACAGGTTATGTGGACATTTCCACCTCTTTCTTATTTTTTCCCTCCAATAATCCCTTATGTATACCTTTGCAATTTTTGAAATAAGAAAGTTCTAAACTGCATACCTTCTAACTGGCTGTAGCACATTTCCAACTTCAGGTCACTGATTGTTTTTCTGAACTTTTTATTGGCTCTTCCCATTCTGTAGATTTGAGTCTCTATGAACCTTCTTCTTCCAGTATACCACCCTCCTCTTGCCACTAGGTGGAAGCATATACTCATTGATTGTGAGTTTAAAGTTTAAAACAAAATAGACCTGTAGTAAATCTTCCAACAAGCCTCATGCCTTACATATTGTATATATAATTCTCTCTGCTATACACTACAGATTCTGTGGACTTTTCCAGCTCTTTCTCATTTTTTCCCTCCAACAATCCCATATGTATACCTTTGGAATTTTTTAAATAATAAAGTTCTAAACTGCAAACCTTCTCCCTGGCTGTAGCACCTTTCCAACTTCAGGTCACTCATTGTTTTTCTGGATTTTTCTTGCCTCTTCCTGCTCTGTAGATTCGAGTCTCAATGAACCTTCTTCTTTCAGTGTACCACCCTCTTCTCACCACTAGGTGGCAGCATACACCCATTGATTGTGACTGTAAAGTTTAAAACAAAAAGACCTGTAGTAAATCCTCTAACCAGCCTCATGCCTTATGTATTGTATTTATAATTCTCTTTGCCCTACACTACATATTCTGTGGACTTTTCCACCTCTTTCTCATTTTCCCTCCAATAATCCCATATGCATACCTTTGCAATTTTTGAAATAAGAAAGTTCTAAACTGCATACCTTCTCCCTGGCTGTAGCACCTTTCCAACTTCAGGTCACTGATTGTTTTTCTGGACTTTTTCTTGGCTCTTCCACTGTGTAGATTTGAGTCTTGATGAACCTTCTTCTTCCAGTGTACCACCCTCCTCTCGCCACTAGGTGGCAGCATACACCCATTGATTGTGACTGTAAAGTTTAAACAAAAAAAGACCTGCAGTAAATCCTCTATCCAGCCTTATGCCTTGTGTATTATATTTATTATGTCACTCTGCCCTACACTACAGATTCTTTGGACTTTTCCACCTCTTTCTCATTTTTCCCTCCAATAATCCCATATGTATACCTTTGCAATTTTTGAAATAAGAAATTTCTAAACTGCATACCTTCTCCCTGGCTGTAGCACCTTTCCAACTTCAGGTCACTGATTGTTTTTCTGGACTTTTTCTTGGCTCTTCCTGCTCTGTAGATTTGAGTCTCAATGAACCTTCTTCTTCCAGTGTACCACCCTCCTCTCACCACTAGGTGGCAGCATACACCCATTGATTGTGACTGTAAAGTTTAAAAAAAAAGACCTGCAGTAAATCCTCTAACCAGCCTCATGCCTTATGTATTGTATTTATAATTCTCTCTGCCCTACACTACAGATTCTGTGGACTTTTCCACCTCTTTCTCATTTTTTCCCTCCAATAATCCCATATGTATATCTTTGCAATTTTGAAATAAGAAAGTTCTAAACTGCATACCTTCTCCCTGGCTGTAGCACCTTTCCAACTTCAGGTCACTGATTGTTTTTCTGGACTTTTTCTTGGCTCTTCCCGCTCTGTAGATTTGAGTCTTGATGAACCTTCTTCTTCCAGTGTACCACCCTCCTCTCACCACTAGGTGGCAGCATACACCCATTGATTGTGACTGTAAAGTTTAAAACAAAAAAGACCTGCAGTAAATCCTCTAACCAGCCTCATGCCTTATGTATTGTATTTATAATTCTCTCTGCCCTACACTACAGATTCTGTGGACTTTTCCACCTCTTTCTCATTTTTCCCTCCAATAATCCCATATGTATACCTTTGGAATTTTTTAAATAATAAAGTTCTAAACTGCAAACCTACTCCCTGGCTGTAGCACCTTTCCAACTTCAGGTCACTCATTGTTTTTCTGGATTTTTCTTGCCTCTTCCTGCTCTGTAGATTCGAGTCTCAATGAACCTTCTTCTTTCAGTGTACCACCCTCTTCCCACCACTAGGTTGCACCATACTCCCATTGTTTCTGACTGTAAAGTTTAAACAAAAAAGACCTGCAGTAAATCCTCTAACCAGCCTCATGCCTTACATATTGTATTTATAATTCTCTCTGACCTACAATACAGATTCTGTAGACTTTTCCACCTCTTTCTCATTTTTTCCCTCCAATAATCCCATATGTATACCTTTGCAATTTTTGAAATAAGAAAGTTCTAAACTGCATACCTTCTCCCTGGCTGTAGCACCTTTCCAACTTCAGGTCACTGATTGTTTTTCTGGACTTTTTCTTGGCTCTTCCTGCTCTGTAGATTTGAGTCTCGATGAACCTTCTTCTTCCAATGTACCACCCTCCTCTCACCACTAGGTGGCAGCATACACCCATTGATTGTGACTGTAAAGTTTAAAACAAAAAGACCTGCAGTAAATCCTCTAATCAGCCTCATGCCTTATGTATTGTATTTATAATTCTCTCTGCCCTACACTACAGATTCTGTGGACTTTTCCACCTCTTTCTAATTTTTCCTCGATTAATCCCATATGTATACTTTGCTAATTTTTGAAATAAGAAAGTTCTAAACTGCATACCTTCTCCCTGGCTGTAGCACCTTTCCAACTTCAGGTCACTGATTGTTTTTCTGGACTTTTTCTTGGCTCTTCCCACTCTGTAGATTTGAGTCTCAATGAACCTTCTTCTTCCAGTGTACCACCCTCCTCTCACCACTAGGTGGCAGCATACACCCATTGATTGTGACTGTAAAGTTTAAAACAAAAAAGACCTGCAGTAAATCCTCTAACCAGCCTCATGCCTTATGTATTGTATTTATAATTCTCTCTGCCCTACACTACAGATTCTGTGGACTTTTCCACCTCTTTCTCATTTTTTCCTCCAATAATCCCATATGTATACCTTTGCAATTTTTGAAATAAGAAAGTTCTAAACTGCATACCTTCTCCCTGGCTGTAGCACCTTTCCAACTTCAGGTCACTGATTGTTTTTCTGGACTTTTTCTTGGCTCTTCCTACTCTGTAGATTTGAGTCTCGATGAACCTTCTTCTTCCAGTGTACCACCCTCCTCTCACCACTAGGTGGCAGCATACATGCATTGATTGTGACTGTAAAGTTTAAAACAAAAAGACCTGCAGTAAATCCTCTAACCAGCCCCATGCCTTATGTATTGTATTTATAATTCTCTCTCCCCTACACTACAGATTCTGTACACTTTTCCACCTCTTTCTCATTTTACCTCCAAAAATCCCATAT
The DNA here is from genome assembly GCF_019279795.1 of Protopterus annectens. NCBI lineage: Eukaryota > Metazoa > Chordata > Ceratodontiformes > Protopteridae > Protopterus > Protopterus annectens. Next base: position 1,867,789,361 of record NC_056741.1, on the reverse strand, counting down.
GTATACCTTTGCAATTTTTGAAATAAGAAAGTTCTAAGCTGCATACCTTCTCCCTGGCTGTAGAATCTTTCCAACTTCAGGTCACTGATTGTTTTTCTGGACTTTTTCTTGGCTCTTCCCACTCTGTAGATCTGAGTATCAAAGAACCTTCTTCTTCCAGTGTACCACCCTCCTCTCACCACTAGGTGGCAGCGTACACCCAATGATTGTAGCTGTAAGGTTTAAAACAAAAAAGACCTGCACTAAATCCTCTACCTAACCTCATGCCTTACGTAATGTATTTATAATTCTCTCTGCCCTACACTACAGATTCTGTGGAATTTTCCACTTCGTTCTCATTTTTTCCTCCAATAATCCCATATGTATACCTTTGCAATTTTTGAAATAAGAAAGTTCTAAACTGCATACCTTCTCCCTGGCTGTAGCACCTTTCCAACTTCAGGTCACTGATTGTTTTTTTGAACTTTTTATTGGCTCTTCCTGGTTTGTGGATTTGAGTCTCGATGAACCTTCTTCTTCCAGTGTACCACCCTCCTCTCACCACTAGGTGGCAGCATACACCCATTGATTGTGACTGTAAAGTTTAAAACAAAAAAGACCTGCAGTAAATCCTCTATCCAGCCTCATGCCTTATGTGTTGTAGTTATAATTCTCTCTGCCCTGCACTACAGATTCTGTGGATTTTTCCACCTCTTTCTCATTTTTTCCCTCGAATAATCCCATATGTATACCTTTGCAATTTTTGAAATAAGAAAGTTCTAAACTGCATACCTTCCCCCTGGCTGTAGTACCTTTTCAACTTCAGGTCACTGATTGTTTTTCTGGACTTTTTCTTGGCTCTTCCTGCTCTGTAGATTTGAGTCTCAATGAACCTTCTTCTTCCAGTGTACCACCCTCCTCTCACCACTAGGTGGCAGCATACACCCATTGATTGTGACTGTAAAGTTTAAAACAAAAAAACCTGCAGTAAATCCTCTAACCAGCCTCATGCCTTATGTATTGTATTTATAATTCTCTCTGACCTACACTACAGATTCTGTGGACTTTTCCACCTCTTTCTCATTTTTCCCTCCAATAATCCCATATGTATACCTTTGCAATTTTTGAAATAAGAAAGTTCTAAACTGCATACCTTCTCCCTGGCTGTAGCACCTTTCCAACTTCAGGTCACTGATTGTTTTTCTGGACTTTTTCTTGGCTCTTCCTGCTCTGTAGATTTGAGTCTCAACGAACCTTCTTCTTCAAGTGTACCACCCTCTTCTCACCACTAGGTGGCAGCATACACCCATTGATTGTGACTGTAAAGTATAAAACAAAAAGCATCTGCAGTAAATCCTCTAACCAGCCTCATGCCTTACGTATTGTATTTATAATTCTCTCTGCCCTACACTACAGATTCTGTGGACTTTTCCACCTCTTTCTCATTTTTTCCCTCCAATAATCCCATATGTATACCTTTGCAATTTTTGAAATAAGAAAGTTCTAAACTGCATACCTTCTCCCTGGCTGTAGCACCTTTCCAACTTCAGGTCACTGATTGTTTTTCTGGACTTTTTCTTGGCTCTTCCCACTCTGTAGATTTGAGTCTCGATGAACCTTCTTCTTCCAGTGTACCACCCTCCTCTCACCACTAGGTGGCAGCATACACCCATTGATTGTGACTGTAAAGTTTAAAATAAAAAAGACCTGCAGTAAATCCTCTAAACCGCCTCATGCCTTACGTATTGTATTTATAATTCTCTCTGCCCTACACTACATATTCTGTGGACTTTTCAACCTCTTTCTAATTTCTCCCTCCAATAATCCCATATGTATACCTTTGTATTTTTTGAAATAAGAAAGTTCTAAACTGCATACCTTCTACCCTGACTGTAGCACATTTCCAACTTCAGGTCACTGAGTGTTTTTCAGTACTTTTTCTTGGCTCTTCCCGCTCTGTAGATTTGAGTCTCAATGAACCTTCTTCTTCTAGTGTACCACCCTCCTCTCACCACTAGGTGGCAGCATACACCCATTGATTGTGACTGTAAAGTTTAAAAAAAAGACCTGCAGTAAATCCTCTAACCAGCCTCATGCCTTATGTATTGTATTTAAAATTATCTCTGTGCTACACTACAGATTCTGTGGACTTTGCCACCTCTTTCTCATTTTCCCTCCAATAATCCCATATGTATGTCTTTGCAATTTTTGAAATAAGAAAATTCTAAACTGCATACCTTCTCCCTGGCTGTAGCACCTTTCCAACTTCAGGTCACTGATTGTTTTTCTGGACTTTTTCTTGGCTCTTCCTGCTCTGTAGATTTGAGTCTTGATGAACCTTCTTCTTCCAGTGTACCACCCTCCTCTCACCACTAGGTGGAAGCATACACCCATTGATTGTGACTGTAAAGTTTAAAACAAAAAGACCTGCAGTAAATCCTCTAACCAGCCTCATGCCTTATGTATTGTATTTATAATTCTCTCTGCCCTACACTACAGATTCTGTAGACTTTTCCACCTCTTTCTCATTTTTCCTCCAATAATCCCATATGTATACCTTTGCAATTTTTGAAATAAGAAAGTTCTAAACTGCATACCTTCTCCCTGGCTGTAGCACCTTTCCAACTTCAGGTCACTGATTGTTTTTCTGGACTTTTTCTTGGCTCTTCCCACTCTGTAGATTTGAGTCTCAATGAACCTTCTTCTTCTAGTGTACCACCCTCCTCTCACCACTAGGTGGCAGCATACACCCATTGATTGTGACTGTAAAGTTTAAAACAAAAAAACCTGCAGTAAATCCTCTAACCAGCCTCATGCCTTATGTATTGTATTTATAATTCTCTCTGCCCTACACTACAGATTCTGTGGACTTTTCCACCTCTTTCTCATTTTTTCCCCTCCAATAATCCCATATGTATACCTTTGCAATTTTTGAAATAAGAAAGTTCTAAACTGCATACCTTCTCCCTGGCTGTAGCACCTTTCCAACTTCAGGTCACTGATTGTTTTTCTGGACTTTTTCTTGGTTCTTCCCACTCTGTAGATTTGAGTCTCAATGAACCTTCTTCTTCCAGTGTACCACCCTCCTCTCACCACTAGGTGGCAGCATACACCCATTGATTGTGACTGTAAAGTTTAAAACAAAAAAGACCTGCAGTAAATCCTCTAACCAGCCTCATGCCTTATGTATTGTATTTATAATTCTCTTTGCCCTACACTACAGATTCTGTGGACTTTTCCACCTCTTTCTCATTTTTTCCTTCCAATAATCCCATATGTATACCTTTGCAATTTTTGAAATAAGAAAGTTCTAAACTGCATACCTTCTCCCTGGCTGTAGCACCTTTCCAACTTCAGGTCACTGATTGTTTTTCTGGACTTTTTCTTGGCTCTTCCTGCTCTGTAGATTTGAGTCTCAATGAACCTTCTTCTTCCAGTGTACCACCCTCCTCTCGCCACTAGGTGGCAGCATACACCCATTGATTGTGACTGTAAAGTTTAAAACAAAAAGACCTGCAGTAAATCCTCTAACCAGCCTCATGCCTTACATATTGTATTTATAATTCTCTCTGCCCTACACTACAGATTCTGTGGACTTTTCCACCTCTTTCTCATTTTTTCCCTCCAATAATCCCATATGTATACCTTTGCAATTTTTGAAATAAGAAAGTTCTAAACTGCATACATTCTCCCTGGCTGTAGCACCTTTCCAACTTCAGGTCACTGATTGTTTTTCTGGACTTTTTCTTGGCTCTTCCCACTCTGTAGATTTGAGTCTCAATGAACCTTCTTCTTCCAGTGTACCACCCTCCTCTCACCACTAGGTGGCAGCATACACCCATTGATTGTGACTGTAAAGTTTAAAATAAAAACACCTGCACTAAATCCTCTAACCAGCGTCATGCCTTATGTATTGTATTTATAATTCTCTCTCCTCTTCACTACAGATTCTGTAGTCTTTTCCACCTCTTTCTCATTTTACCTCCAAAAATCCCATATGTATACCTTTGCAATTTTTGAAATAAGAAAGTTCTAAACTGCATACCTTCTCCCTGGCTGTAGCACCTTTCCAACTTCAGGTCACTGATTGTTTTTCTGGACTTTTTCTTGGCTCTTCCTGCTCTGTAGATTTGAGTCTCAATGAACCTTCTTCTTCCAGTGTACCACCCTCCTCTCACCACTAGGTGGCAGCATACACCCATTGATTGTGACTGTAAAGTTTAAAACAAAAAAGACCTGCAGTAAATCCTCTAACCAGCCTCATGCCTTATGTATTGTATTTATAATTCTCTCTGCCCTACACTACAGATTCTGTGGACTTTTCCACCTCTTTCTCATTTTTTCCCTCCAATAATCCCATATGTATACCTTTGCAATTTTTGAAATAAGAAAGTTCTAAACTGCATACCTTCTCCCTGGCTGTAGCACCTTTCCAACTTCAGGTCACTGATTGTTTTTCTGGACTTTTTCTTGGCTCTTCCTGCTCTGTAGATTTGAGTCTTGATGAACCTTCTTCTTCCAGTGTACCACCCTCCTCTCACCACTAGGTGGCAGCATACACCCATTGATTGTGACTGTAAAGTTTAAAACAAAAAAGACCTGCAGTAAATCCTCTAACCAGCCTCATGCCTTATGTATTGTATTTATAATTCTCTCTGCCCTACACTACAGATTCTGTGGACTTTTCCACCTCTTTCTCATTTTTTCCTCCAGTAATCCCATATGTATACCTTTGCAATTTTTGAAATAAGAAAGTTCTAAACTGCATACCTTCTCCCTGGCTGTAGCACCTTTCCAGCTTTAAGTCACTGATTGTTTTTCTGGACTTTTTCTTGGCTCTTCCCACTCTGTAGAATTGAGTCTCAATGAACCTTCTTCTTCCAGTGTACCACCCTAGACTCACCACTAGGTGGCAGCATATACCCATTGATTGTGACTGCAAAGTTAAAAACAAAAAAAAGACCTGCAGTAAATCCTCTAACCTGCCTCATGCCTTATGTATTGCATTTATAATTCTCTGTGCCCTACAATACAGATTCTGTGGACTTTTCCACCTCTTTCACATTTTTTTCTGTCCAATAATCCCATATGCATACCTTTGCAATTTTTGAAATAAGAAAGTTCTAAACTGCATACCTTCTCCCTGGCTGTAGCACCTTTCCAACTTCAGGTCACTGATTGTTTTTCTGGACTTTTTCTTGGCTCTTCCCGCTCTGTAGATTTGAGTCTTGATGAACCTTCTTCTTCCAGTGTACCACCCTCCTCTCACCACTAGGTGGCAGCATACACCCATTGATTGTGACTGTAAAGTTTAAAACAAAAAAGACCTGCAGTAAATCCTCTAACCAGCCTCATGCCTTATGTATTGTATTTATAATTCTCTCTGCCCTACACTACAGATTCTGTGGACTTTTCCACCTCTTTCTCATTTTTTCCCTCCAATAATCCCATATGTATACCTTTGCAATTTTTGAAATAAGAAAGTTCTAAACTGCATACCTTCTCCCTGGCTGTAGCACCTTTCCAACTTCAGGTCACTGATTGTTTTTCTGGACTTTTTCTTGGCTCTTCCCACTCTGTAGATTTGAGTCTCAATGAACCTTCTTCTTCCAGTGTACCACCCTCCTCTCACCACTAGGTGGCAGCATACACCCATTGATTGTGACTGTAAAGTTTAAAACAAAAAGACCTGCAGTAAATCCTCTAACCAGCCTCATGCCTTACATATTGTATTTATAATTCTCTCTGCCCTACACTACAGATTCTGTGGACTTTTCCACCTCTTTCTCATTTTTTCCTCCAATAATCCCATATGTATACCTTTGCAATTTTTGAAATAAGAAAGTTCTAAACTGCATACCTTCTCCCTGGCTGTAGCACCTTTCCAACTTCAGGTCACTGATTGTTTTTCTGGACTTTTTCTTGGCTCTTCCTGCTCTGTAGATTTGAGTCTCGATGAACCTTCTTCTTCCAGTGTACCACCCTCCTCTCACCACTAGGTGGCAGCATACACCCATTGATTGTGACTGTAAAGTTTAAAACAAAAAGACCTGCAGTAAATCCTCTAACCAGCCTCATGCCTTACATATTGTATTTATAATTCTCTCTGCCCTACACTACAGATTCTGTGGACTTTTCCACCTCTTTCTCATTTTCCCTCCAATAATCCCATATGTATACCTTTGCAATTTTTGAAATAAGAAAGTTCTAAACTGCATACCTTCTCCCTGGCTGTAGCACCTTTCCAACTTCAGGTCACTGATTGTTTTTCTGGACTTTTTCTTGGCTCTTCCCGCTCTGTAGATTCAAGTCTCGATGAACCTTCTTCTTCCAGTGTACCACCCTCCTCTCGCCACTAGGTGGCAGCATACACCCATTGATTGTGACTGTAAAGTTTAAAACAAAAAAGACCTGCAGTAAATCCTCTAACCAGCCTCATGCCTTATGTATTGTATTTATAATTCTCTCTGCCCTACACTACAGATTCTGTGGACTTTTCCACCTCTTTCTCATTTTTCCTTCAATAATCCCATATGTATACCTTTGCAATTTTTGAAATAAGAAAGTTCTAAACTGCATACCTTCTCCCTGGCTGTAGCACCTTTCCAACTTCAGGTCACTGATTGTTTTTCTGGACTTTTTCTTGGCTCTTCCCACTCTGTAGATTTGAGTCTCAATGAACCTTCTTCTTCCAGTGTACCACCCTCCTCTCACCACTAGGTGGCAGCATACACCCATTGATTGTGACTGTAAAGTTTAAAACAAAAAAGACCTGCAGTAAATCCTCTAACCAGCCTCATGCCTTATGTATTGTATTTATAATTCTCTCTGCCCTACACTACAGATTCTGTGGACTTTTCCACCTCTTTCTCATTTTTTCCCTCCAATAATCCCATATGTATACCTTTGCAATTTTTGAAATAAGAAAGTTCTAAACTGCATACCTTCTCCCTGACGTTAGCACCTTTCCAACTTCAGGTCAGTGATTGTTTTTCTGGACTTTTTCTTGGCTCTTCCCGACTTGTAGATTTGAGTCTCAACAAACATTCTTGTTCCAGTGTACTACCATCCTCTCACCACTAGGTGGGATCAGACATCCATTGATTGTGACTGTGCAGTTAAAAACAAAAAAAGATCTGCAGTAAATCCTCTAATCAGCCTCATGCCTTACTTTTTGTAGTTATAATTCTCTTTGCCCTACACTACAGATTCTGTTGACTTTTCCACCTCTTTCTCATTTTTTCCTTCCAATAATCCCATATGTATACCTTTGCAATTTTTGAAATAAGAAAGTTTTAAATGGCATACCTTCTCCTGGCTGTAGCACCTTTCAAACTATAGGTCAGTGATTGTTTTTCTAGACTTTTTCTTGGCTCTTCCCGCTCTGAAGATTTGAGTCTCAGCAAACCTTCTTTTTCCAGTGTACCACCTTCTTCTCGCAACTAGGTGGCAGCATACACCCATTGATTGTGACTGTAAAGTTTAAAACAAAAAAAGACCTGCAGTAAATCCTCTAACCAGCCTCATGCCTTATGTATTGTATTTATAATTCTCTCTGCCCTACACTACAGATTCTGTGGACTTTTCCACCTCTTTCTCATTTTTTCCCTCCAATAATCCCATATGTATACCTTTGCAATTTTTGAAATAAGAAAGTTCTAAACTGCATACCTTCTCCCTGGCTGCAGCACCTTTGCAACTTCAGGTCACTGATTGTTTTTTGGGACTTTTTCTTGGCTCTTCCCACTCTGTAGATTTGAGTCTCAATGAACCTTCTTCTTCCAGTGAACCACTCTCCTCTCTCCACTAGGTGGCAGCATACACCCATTGATTGTGTCTGTAAAGTTTAAAACAAAAAAACCTGCAGTAAATCCTCTAACCAGCCTCATGCCTTATGTATTGTATTTATAATTCTCTCTGCCCTACACTACAGATTCTGTGGACTTTTCCACCTCTTTCTCATTTTTCCCTCCAATAATCCCATATGTATACCTTTGCAATTTTTGAAATAAGAAAGTTCTAAACTGCATACCTTCTCCCTGGCTGTAGCACCTTTCCAACTTCAGGTCACTGATTGTTTTTCTGGACTTTTTCTTGGCTCTTCCTGCTCTGTAGATTTGAGTCTCGATGAACCTTCTTCTTCCAGTGTACCACCCTCCTCTCACCACTAGGTGGCAGCATACACCCATTGATTGTGACTGTAAAGTTTAAAACAAAAAGACCTGCAGTAAATCCTCTAACCAGCCTCATGCCTTATGTATTGTATTTATAATTCTCTCTGCCCTACACTACAGATTCTGTGGACTTTTCCACCTCTTTCTCATTTTTCCCTCCAATAATCCCATATGTATACCTTTGCAATTTTTGAAATAAGAAAGTTCTAAACTGCATACCTTCTCCCTGGCTGTAGCACCTTTCCAACTTCAGGTCACTGATTGTTTTTCTGGACTTTTTCTTGGCTCTTCCTGCTCTGTAGATTTGAGTCTCAACAAACCTTCTTCTTCCAATGTACCACCCTCCTCTCACCAGTAGGTAGCAGCATACACCCATTGATTGTGACTGTAAAGTTTAAAACAAAAAGACCTGCAGTAAATCCTCTAACCAGCTCCATGCCTTATGTATTGTATTTATAATTCTCTCTCCCCTACACTACAGATTCTGTACACTTTTCCACCTCTTTCTCATTTTACCTCCAAAAATCCCATATGTATACCTTTGCAATTTTTGAAATAAGAAAGTTCTAAACTGCATACCTTTTCCCTGGCTGAAGCACCTTTCCAACTTCAGGTCACAGATTGTTTTTCTACACTTTTTCTTGGCTCTTCCCACTCTGTAGATTTGAGTCTCAATGAACCTTCTTCTTCCAGTGTACCACCCTCCTCTCACCACTAGGTGGCAGCATACACCCATTGATTGTGACTGTAAAGTTTAAAACAAAAAAGACCTGCAGTAAATCCTCTAACCAGCCTCATGCCTTATGTATTGTATTTATAATTCTCTCTGCCCTACACTACAGATTCTGTGGACTTTTCCACCTCTTTCTCATTTTCCCTCCAATAATCCCATATGTATACCTTTGCAATTTTTGAAATAAGAAAGTTCTAAACTGCATACCTTCTCCCTGGCTGTAGCACCTTTCCAACTTCAGGTCACTGATTGTTTTTCTGGACTTTTTCTTGGCTCTTCCCACTCTGTAGATTTGAGTCTCAATGAACCTTCTTTTTGCAGTGTACCACCCTCCTCTCACCACTAGGTGGCAGCATACACCCATTGATTGTGACTGTAAAGTTTAAAACAAAAAGACCTGCAGTAAATCCTCTAACCAGCCTCATGCCTTATGTATTGTATTTATAATTCTCTCTGCCCTACACTACAGATTCTGTGGACTTTTCCACCTCTTTCTCATTTTTCCCTCCAATAATCCCATATGTATACCTTTGCAATTTTTGAAATAAGAAAGTTCTAAACTGCATACCTTCTCCCTGGCTGTAGCACCTTTCCAACTTCAGGTCACTGATTGTTTTTCTGGACTTTTTCTTGGCTCTTCCTGCTCTGTAGATTTGAGTCTCAATGAACCTTCTTCTTCCAGTGTACCACCCTCCTCTCACCACTAGGTGGCAGCATACACCCATTGATTGTGACTGTAAAGTTTAAAACAAAAAGACCTGCAGTAAATCCTCTAACCAGCCTCATGCCTTATGTATTGTATTTATAATTCTCTCTGCCCTACACTACAGATTCTGTGGACTTTTCCACCTCTTTCTCATTTTTCCCTCCAATAATCCCATATGTATACCTTTGCAATTTTTGAAATAAGAAAGTTCTAAACTGCATACCTTCTCCCTGGCTGTAGCACCTTTCCAACTTCAGGTCACTGATTGTTTTTCTGGACTTTTTCTTGGCTCTTCCTGCTCTGTAGATTTGAGTCTCAATGAACCTTCTTCTTCCAGTGTACCACCCTCCTCTCACCACTAGGTGGCAGCATACACCCATTGATTGTGACTGTAAAGTTTAAAACAAAAAGACCTGCAGTAAATCCTCTAACCAGCCTCATGCCTTACATATTGTATTTATAATTCTCTCTGCCCTACACTACAGATTCTGTGGACTTTTCCACCTCTTTCTCATTTTTCCCTCCAATAATCCCATATGTATACCTTTGCAATTTTTGAAATAAGAAAGTTCTAAACTGCATACCTTCTCCCTGGCTGTAGCACCTTTCCAACTTCAGGTCACTGATTGTTTTTCTGGACTTTTTCTTGGCTCTTCCCACTCTGTAGATTTGAGTCTCAATGAACCTTCTTCTTCCAGTGTACCACCCTCCTCTCACCACTAGGTGGCAGCATACACCCATTGATTGTGACTGTAAAGTTTAAAACAAAAAGACCTGCAGTAAATCCTCTAACCAGCCTCATGCCTTATGTATTGTATTTATAATTCTCTCTGCCCTACACTACAGATTCTGTGGACTTTTCCACCTCTTTCTCATTTTTCCCTCCAATAATCCCATATGTATACCTTTGCAATTTTTGAAATAAGAAAGTTCTAAACTGCATACCTTCTCCCTGGCTGTAGCACCTTTCCAACTTCAGGTCACTGATTGTTTTTCTGGACTTTTTCTTGGCTCTTCCCACTCTGTAGATTTGAGTCTCAATGAACCTTCTTCTTCCAGTGTACCACCCTCCTCTCACCACTAGGTGGCAGCATACACCCATTGATTGTGACTGTAAAGTTTAAAACAAAAAAAGACCTGCAGTAAATCCTCTAACCAGCCTCATGCCTTACATATTGTATTTATAATTCTCTCTGCCCTACACTACAGATTCTGTGGACTTTTCCACCTCTTTCTCATTTTTTCCTCCAATAATCCCATATGTATACCTTTGCAATTTTTGAAATAAGAAAGTTCTAAACTGCATACCTTCTCCCTGGCTGTAGCACCTTTCCAACTTCAGGTCACTGATTGTTTTTCTGGACTTTTTCTTGGCTCTTCCTGCTCTGTAGATTTGAGTCTCAATGAACCTTCTTCTTCCAGTGTACCACCCTCCTCTCACCACTAGGTGGCAGCATACACCCATTGATTGTGACTGTAAAGTTTAAAACAAAAAAGACCTGCAGTAAATCCTCTAACCAGCCTCATGCCTTATGTATTGTATTTATAATTCTCTCTGCCCTACACTACAGATTCTGTGGACTTTTCCACCTCTTTCTCATTTTCCCTCCAATAATCCCATATGTATACCTTTTCAATTTTTGAAATAAGAAAGTTCTAAACGGCATACCTTCCTGTAGCACCTTTCCAACTTCAGGTCACTGATTGTTTTTCTGGACTTTTTCTTGGCTCTTCCCACTCTGTAGATTTGAGTCTCGATGAACCTTCTTCTTCCAGTGTACCACCCTCCTCTCACCACTAGGTGGCAGCATACACCCATTGATTGTGACTGTAAAGTTTAAAACAAAAAAGACCTGCAGTAAATCCTCTAACCAGCCTCATGCCTTATGTATTGTATTTATAATTCTCTCTGCCCTACACTACAGATTCTGTGGACTTTTCCACCTCTTTCTCATTTTCCCTCCAATAATCCCATATGTATACCTTTGCAATTTTTGAAATAAGAAAGTTCTAAACTGCATACCTTCTCCCTGGCTGTAGCACCTTTCCAACTTCAGGTCACTGATTGTTTTTCTGGACTTTTTCTTGGCTCTTCCTGCTCTGTAGATTTGAGTCTCAATGAACCTTCTTCTTCCAGTGTACCACCCTCCTCTCACCACTAGGTGGCAGCATACACCCATTGATTGTGACTGTAAAGTTTAAAACAAAAAAGACCTGCAGTAAATCCTCTAACCAGCCTCATGCCTTATGTATTGTATTTATAATTCTCTCTGCCCTACACTACAGATTCTGTGGACTTTTCCACCTCTTTCTCATTTTTCCTCCAATAATCCCATATGTATACCTTTGCAATTTTTGAAATAAGAAAGTTCTAAACTGCATACCTTCTCCCTGGCTGTAGCACCTTTCCAACTTCAGGTCACTGATTGTTTTTCTGGACTTTTCTTGGCTCTTCCCACTCTGTTGACTTGAATCTCGATGAACCTTCTTCTTCCAGTGTACCACACTCCTCACGCGATTAGGTAGCAGCATACACCCATTGATTGTGACTGTAAAGTTTAAAACAAAAAAGACCTGCAGTAAGTCCTCTGACCAGCATCATGCCTTATGTATTGTATTTATAATTCTCTCTTCCCTACACTACAGATTCTGTGGACTTTTCCACCTCTTTCTCATTTTTCCCTCCAACAATCCCATATGTATACCTTTGCAAATTTTGAAATAAGAAAGTTCTAAACTGCATAACTTCTAACTGGCTGTAGCACATTTCCAACTTCAGGTCACTGATTGTTTTTCTTGACTTTTTCTTGGCTCTTCCCACTCTGTAGATTTGAGTCTCTATGAACCTTCTTCTTCCAGTGTACCACCCTCCTCTCACCGCTAGGTGGCATCATACACTCATTGATTCTGACTGTATTGTTTAAAACAAAAAGACCTGCAGTAAATCCTCTAACCAGCCTCATGCCTTATGTATTGTATTTATAATTCTCTCTGCCCTACACTACAGATTCTGTGGACTTTTCCACCTATTTCTCATTTTTCCCTCCAATAATCCCATATGTATACCTTTGCAATTTTTGAAATAAGAAAGTTCTAAACTGCATACCTTCTCCCTGGCTGTAGCACCTTTCCAACTTCAGGTCACTGATTGTTTTTCTGGACTTTTCTTGGCTCTTCCTGCTCTGTAGATTTGAGTCTCAATGAACCTTCTTCTTCCAGTGTACCACCCTCCTCTCACCACTAGGTGGCAGCATACACCCATTGATTGTGACTGTAAAGTTTAAAACAAAAAAGACCTGCAGTAAATCCTCTAACCAGCCTCATGCCTTATGTATTGTATTTATAATTCTCTCTGCCCTACACTACAGATTCTGTGGACTTTTCCACCTCTTTCTCATTTTTCCCTCCAATAATCCCATATGTATACCTTTGCAATTTTTGAAATAAGAAAGTTCTAAACTGCATACCTTCTCCCTGGCTGTAGCACCTTTCCAACTTCAGGTCACTGATTGTTTTTCTGGACTTTTTCTTGGCTCTTCCCACTCTGTAGATTTGAGTCTCAATGAACCTTCTTCTTCCAGTGTACCACCCTCCTCTCACCACTAGGTGGCAGCATACACCCATTGATTGTGACTGTAAAGTTTAAAACAAAAAAGACCTGCAGTAAATCCTCTAACCAGCCTCATGCCTTATGTATTGTATTTATAATTCTCTCTGCCCTACACTATAGATTCTGCGGACTTTTCCACCTCTTTCTCATTTTTCCTCCAATAATCCCATATGTATACCTTTGCAATTTTTGAAATAAGAAAGTTCTAAACTGCATACCTTCTCCCTGGCTGTAGCACCTTTCCAACTTCAGGTCACTGATTGTTTTTCTGGACTTTTTCTTGGCTCTTCCCACTCTGTAGATTTGAGTCTCAATGAACCTTCTTCTTCCAGTGTACCTCCCTCCTCTCACCACTAGGTGGCAGCATACACCCATTGATTGTGACTGTAAAGTTTAAAACAAAAAAGACCTGCAGTAAATCCTCTAACCAGCCTCATGCCTTATGTATTGTATTTATAATTCTCTCTGCCCTACACTACAGATTCTGTGGACTTTTCCACCTCTTTCTCATTTTTTCCCTCCAATAATCCCATATGTATACCTTTGCAATTTTTGAAATAAGAAAGTTCTAAACTGCATACCTTCTCCCTGGCTGTAGCACCTTTCCAACTTCAGGTCACTGATTGTTTTTCTGGACTTTTTCTTGGCTCTTCCCACTCTGTAGATTTGAGTCTCAATGAACCTTCTTCTTCCAGTGTACCACCCTCCTCTCGCCACTAGGTGGCAGCATACACCCATTGATTGTGACTGTAAAGTTTAAACAAAAAAGACCTGCAGTAAATCCTCTAACCAGCCTCATGCCTTATGTATTGTATTTGTAATTCTCTCTGCCCTACCCTACAGACTCTGTGGACTTTTCTACCTCATTCTCATATTTCCCCCTCCAATAATCCCATATGTATACCTTTGCAATTTTTGAAATAAGAAAGTTCTAAACTGCATACCTTCTCCCTGGCTGTAGCACCTTTCCAACTTCAGGTCACTGATTGCTTTACTGGGATTTTTCTTGGTTCTTCCCACTCTGTAGATTTGAGTCTTGATGAACCTTCTTTTTCCAGTGTACCACCCTCCTCTGGCCACTAGGTGGAAGCAGACACCCATTGATTGTGACTGTAAAGTTTAAAACAAAAAGACCTACAGTAAATCCTCTAACCAGCCTCATGCCTTATGTATTGTATTTATAATTCTCTGCCCTACACTACAGATTCTGTGGACTTTTCCACCTCTTTCTCATTTTTTCCCTCCAATAATCCCATATGTATACCTTTGCAATTTTTGAAATAAGAAAGTTCTAAACTGCATACCTTCTCCCTGGCTGTAGCACCTTTCCAACTTCAGGTCACTGATTGTTTTTCTGGACTTTTTCTTGGCTCTTCCTGCTCTGTAGATTTGAGTCTCAATGAACCTTCTTCTTCCAGTGTACCACCCTCCTCTCACCACTAGGTGGCAGCATACACCCATTGATTGTGACTGTAAAGTTTAAAACAAAAAGACCTGCAGTAAATCCTCTAACCAGCCTCATGCCTTATGTATTGTATTTATAATTCTCTCTGCCCTACACTACAGATTCTGTGGACTTTTCCACCTCTTTCTCATTTTTTCCCTCCAATAATCCCATATGTATACCTTTGCAATTTTTGAAATAAGAAAGTTCTAAACTGCATACCTTCTCCCTGGCTGTAGCACCTTTCCAACTTCAGGTCACTGATTGTTTTTCTGGACTTTTTCTTGGCTCTTCCTGCTCTGTAGATTTGAGTCTCAATGAACCTTCTTCTTCCAGTGTACCACCCTCCTCTCACCACTAGGTGGCAGCATACACCCATTGATTGTGACTGTAAAGTTTAAAACAAAAAAGACCTGCAGTAAATCCTCTAACCAGCCTCATGCCTTATGTATTGTATTTATAATTCTCTCTGCCCTACACTACAGATTCTGTGGACTTTTCCACCTCTTTCTCATTTTTCCTCCAATAATCCCATATGTATACTTTTGCAATTTTTGAAATAAGAAAGTTCTAAACTGCATACCTTCTCCCTGGCTGTAGCACCTTTCCAACTTCAGGTCACTGATTGTTTTTCTGGACTTTTTCTTGGCTCTTCCTGCTCTGTAGATTTGAGTCTCGATGAACCTTCTTCTTCCAGTGTACCACCCTCCTCTCACCACTAGGTGGCAGCATACACCCATTGATTGTGACTGTAAAGTTTAAAAGAAAAAGACCTGCAGTAAATCCTCTAACCAGCCTCATGCCTTACGTATTGTATTTATAATTCTCTCTGCCCTACACTACAGATTCTGTGGACTTTTCCACCTCTTTCTCATTTTCCCTCCAATAATCCCATATGTATACCTTTGCAATTTTTGAAATAAGAAAGTTCTAAACTGCATACCTTCTCCTTGGCTATAGCACCTTTCCAACTTCAGGTCACTGATTGTTTTTCTGGACTTTTTCTTGGCTCTTCCCACTCTGTAGATTTGAGTCTCAATGAACCTTCTTCTTCCAGTGTACCACCCTCCTCTCACCACTAGGTGGCAGCATACACCCATTGATTGTGACTGTAAAGTTTAAAACAAAAATGACCTGCAGTAAATCCTCTAACCAGCCTCATGCCTTACATATTGTATTTATAATTCTCTCTGCCCTACACTACAGATTCTGTGGACTTTTCCACCTCTTTCTCATTTTACCTCCAAAAATCCCATATGTATACCTTTGCAATTTTTGAAATAAGAAAGTTCTAAACTGCATACCTTCTCCCTGGCTGTAGCACCTTTCCAACTTCAGGTCACTGATTGTTTTTCTGGACTTTTTCTTGGCTCTTCCCACTCTGTAGATTTGAGTCTCAATGAACCTTCTTCTTCCAGTGAACCTCTCTCCTCTCTCCACTATGTGGCTCCATACACCCATTGATTGTGACTGTAAAGTTTAAAACGAAAAGACCTGCAGTAAATCCTCTAACCAGCCTCATGCCTTATGTATTGTATTTATAATTCTCTCTGCCCTACACTACAGATTCTGTGGACTTTTCCACCTCTTTCTCATTTTACCTCCAAAAATCCCATATGTATACCTTTGCAATTTTTGAAATAAGAAAGTTCTAAACTGCATACCTTCTCCCTGGCTGTAGCACCTTTCCAACTTCAGGTCACTGATTGTTTTTCTGGACTTTTTCTTGGCTCTTCCTGCTCTGTAGATTTGAGTCTCAATGAACCTTCTTCTTCCAGTGTACCACCATCCTCTCACCACTAGGTGGCAGCATACACCCATTGATTGTGACTGTAAAGTTTAAAAAAAGACCTGCAGTAAATCCTCTAACCAGCATCATGCCTTATGTATTGTATTTATAATTCTCTCTGCCCTACACTACAGATTCTGTGGACTTTTCCACCTCTTTCTCATTTTCCCTCCAATAATCCCATATGTATACCTTTGCAATTTTTGAAATAAGAAAGTTCTAAACTGCATACCTTCTCCCTGGCTGTAGCACCTTTCCAACTTCAGGTCACTGATTGTTTTTCTGGACTTTTTCTTGGCTCTTCCCACTCTGTAGATTTGAGTCTCAATGAACCTTCTTCTTCCAGTGTACCACCCTCCTCTCACCACTAGGTGGCAGCATACACCCATTGATTGTGACTGTAAAGTTTAAAACAAAAAAGACCTGCAGTAAATCCTCTAACCAGGCTCATGCCTTATGTATTGTATTTATAATTCTCTCTGCCCTACACTACAGATTCTGTAGACCTTTCCACCACTTCCTCATTTTTTTACCTCCAATAATCCCATATGTATACCTTTGCAATTTTTGAAATAAGAAAGTTCTAAACTGCATACCTTCTCCCTGGCTGTAGCACCTTTCCAACTTCAGGTCACTGATTGTTTTTCTGGACTTTGTCTTGGCTCTTCCGACTCTGTTGATTTGAGTCTCAATGAACCTTCTTCTTCCAGTGTACCACACTCCTCTCACCACTAGGTGGCAGCATACACCCATTGATTGTGACTGTAAAGTTTAAAACAAAAAGACCTGCAGTAAATCCTCTAACCAGCCTCATGCCTTATGTATTGTATTTATAATTCTCTCTGCCCTACACTACAGATTCTGTGGACTTTTCCACCTCTTTCTCATTTTTTCCCTCCAATAATCCCATATGTATACCTTTGCAATTTTTGAAATAAGAAAGTTCTAAACTGCATACCTTCTCCCTGGCTGTAGCACCTTTCCAACTTCAGGTCACTGATTGTTTTTCTGGACTTTTTCTTGGCTCTTCCTGCTCTGTAGATTTGAGTCTCAATGAACCTTCTTCTTCCAGTGTACCACCCTCCTCTCACCACTAGGTGGCAGCATATACCCATTGATTGTGACTGTAAAGTTTAAAACAAAAAGACCTGCAGTAAATCCTCTAACCAGCCTCATGCCTTACATATTGTATTTATAATTCTCTCTGCCCTACACTACAGATTCTGTGGACTTTTCCACCTCTTTCTCATTTTTCCTCGATTAATCCCATATGTATACCTTTGCAATTTTTGAAATAAGAAAGTTCTAAACTGCATACCTTCTCCCTGGCTGTAGCACCTTTCCAACTTCAGGTCACTGATTGTTTTTCTGGACTTTTTCTTGGCTCTTCCTGCTCTGTAGATTTGAGTCTCGATGAACCTTCTTCTTCCAGTGTACCACCCTCCTCTCACCACTAGGTGGCAGCATACACCCATTGATTGTGACTGTAAAGTTTAAAACAAAAAAGACCTGCAGTAAATCCTCTAACCAGCCTCATGCCTTATGTATTGTATTTATAATTCTCTCTGCCCTACACTACAGATTCTGTGGACTTTTCCACCTCTTTCTCATTTTCCCTCCAATAATCCCATATGTATACCTTTGCAATTTTTGAAATAAGAAAGTTCTAAACTGCATACCTTCTCCCTGGCTGTAGCACCTTTCCAACTTCAGGTCACTGATTGTTTTTCTGGAATTTTTCTTGGCTCTTCCTACTCTGTAGATTTGAGTCTCAATGAACCGTCTTCTTCCAGTGTACCACACTCCTCTCACCCCTAGGTGGAAGCATACACCCATTGATTGTGACTGTAAAGTTTAAAACAAAAAGACCTGCAGTAAATCCTCTAACCAGCCTCATGCCTTATGTATTGTATTTATAATTCTCTCTCCCCTACACTACAGATTCTGTGCACTTTTCCACCTCTTTCTCATTTTTTCCTCCAATAATCCCATATGTATACCTTTGCAATTTTTGAAATAAGAAAGTTCTAAACTGCATACCTTCTCCCTGGCTGAAGAACCTTTCCAACTTCAGGTCACTGATTGTTTTTCTGGACTTTTTCTTGGTTCTTCCTGCTCTGTAGATTTGAGTCTTGATGAACCTTCTTCTTCCAGTGTACCACCCTCCTCTCACCACTAGGTGGCATCATACACCCATTGATTGTGACTGTAAAGTTTAAAAAAAAAAGACCTGCAGTAAATCCTCTAACCAGCCTCATGCCTTATGTATTGTATTTATAATTCTCTCTGCCCTACACTACAGATTCTGTGGACTTTTCCACCTCTTTCTCATTTTTTCCCTCCAATAATCCCATATGTATACCTTTGCAATTTTTGAAATAAGAAAGTTCTAAACTGCATACCTTCTTCCTGGCTGTAGCACCTTTCCAACTTCAGGTCACTGATTGTTTTTCTGGACTTTTTCTTGGCTCTTCCCACTCTGTAGATTTGAGTCTCAATGAACCCTCTTCTTCCAGTGTACCACCCTCCTCTCACCACTAGGTGGCAGCATACACCCATTGATTGTGACTGTAAAGTTTAAAACAAAAAAGACCTGCAGTAAATCCTCTAACCAGCCTCATGCCTTATGTATTGTATTTATAATTCTCTCTGCCCTACACTACAGATACTGTGGACTTTTCCACCTCTTTCTCATTTTTCCTCCAATAATCCCATATGTATACCTTTGCAATTTTTGAAATAAGAAAGTTCTAAACTGCATACCTTCTCCCTGGCTGTAGCACCTTTCCAACTTCAGGTCACTGATTGTTTTTCTGGACTTTTTCTTGGCTCTTCCCACTCTGTAGATTTGAGTCTCAATGAACCTTCTTCTTCCAGTGTACCACCCTCCTCTCACCACTAGGTGGCAGCATACACCCATTGATTGTGACTGTAAAGTTTAAAACAAAAAAGACCTGCAGTAAATCCTCTAACCAGCCTCATGCCTTATGTATTGTATTTATAATTCTCTCTGCCCTACACTACAGATTCTGTGGACCAGCTCTTTCTCATTTTTCCTCCAATAATCCCATATGTATACCTTTGCAATTTTTGAAATAAGAAAGTTCTAAACTGCATACCTTCTCCCTGGCTGTAGCACCTTTCCAACTTCAGGTCACTGATTGTTTTTCTGGACTTTTTCTTGGCTCTTCCCACTCTGTAGATTTGAGTCTTGATGAACCTTCTTCTTCCAGTGTACCACCCTCCTCTCGCCACTAGGTGGCAGCATACACCTATTGATTGTGACTGTAAAGTTGAAAACAAAAACAGCTGCAGTAAATCCTCTAACCAGCCTCATGCCTTATGTATTGTATTTATAATTCCCTCTGCCCTACACTACAGATCCTGTGGACTTTTCCACATCTTTCTCGTTTTTCCTCCAATAATCCCATATGTATCCTTTGCAATTTTTGAAATAAGAAAGTTCTAAACTGCATACCTTCTCCCTGGCTGTAGCACCTTTCCAACTTCAGGTCACTGATTGTTTTTCTGGACTTTTTCTTGGCTCTTCCTGCTCTGTAGATTTGAGTCTCAATTAACCTTCTTCTTCCAGTGTACCACCATCCTCTCACCACTAGGTGGCAGCATGCACTGTAAAGTTTAAAACAAAAACACCTGCACTAAATCCTCTAACCAGTGTCATGCCTTACGTAGTGTATTTATAACTCTCTGCCCTACACTACAGATTCTGTGGACTTTTCCACCTCTTTCTCATTTTTTTCCTCCAATAATCCCATATGTATACCTTTGCAATTTTTGAAATAAGAAAGTTCTAAACTGCATACCTTCTCCCTGGCTGTAGCACCTTTCCAACTTCAGGTCACTGATTGTTTTTCTGGACTTTTTCTTGGCTCTTCCCACTCTGTAGATTTGAGTCTCAATGAACCTTCTTCTTCCAGTGTACCACCCTCCTCTCACCACTAGGTGGCAGCATACACCCATTGATTGTGACTGTAAAGTTTAAAACAAAAAGACCTGCAGTAAATCCTCTAACCAGCCTCATGCCTTATGTATTGTATTTATAATTCTCTCTGCCCTACACTACAGATTCTTTGGACTTTTCCACCTCTTTCTCATTTTCCCTCCAATAATCCCATATGTATACCTTTGCAATTTTTGAAATAAGAAAGTTCTAAACTGCATACCTTCTCCCTGGCTGTAGCACCTTTCCAACTTCAGGTCACTGATTCTTTTTCTGGACTTTTTCTTGGCTCTTCCTGCTCTGTAGATTTGAGTCTCGATGAACCTTCTTCTTCTAGTGTACCACCCTCCTCTCACCACTAGGTGGCAGCATACACCCATTGATTGTGACTGTAAAGTTTAAAAAAAAAGACCTGCAGTAAATCCTCTAACCAGCCTCATGCCTTATGTATTGTATTTATAATTCTCTCTGCCCTACACTACAGATTCTGTGGACTTTTCCACCTCTTTCTCATTTTTCCCTCCAATAATCCCATATGTATACCTTTGCAATTTTTGAAATAAGAAAGTTCTAAACTGCATACCTTCTCCCTGGCTGTAGCACCTTTCCAACTTCAGGTCACTGATTGTTTTTCTGGACTTTTTCTTGGCTCTTCCTGCTCTGTAGATTCGAGTCTTGATGAACCATCTTCTTTTAGTGTACCACCCTCCTTTCACTACTAGGTGGCAGCATACACTCATTGATTGTGACTGTAAGGTTTAAAACAAAAAAGACCTGCACTAAATCCTCTAACTAGCCTCATGCCTTACGTATTGTATTTATAATTCTCTCTGCCCTACACTACAGATTCTGTGGATTTTTCCACCTCTTTCTCATTTTTCCCCTCCAATAATCCCATATGTATACCTTTGCAATTTTTGAAATAAGAAAGTTCTAAACTGCATACCTTCTCCCTGGCTGTAGCACCTTTCCAACTTCAGGTCACTGATTGTTTTTCTGGACTTTTTCTTGGCTCTTCCCACTCTGTAGATTTGAGTCTCGATGAACCTTCTTCCAGTGTACCACCCTCCTCTCACCACTAGGTGGCAGCATACACCCATTGATTGTGACTGTAAAGTTTAAAACAAAAAAGACCTGCAGTAAATCCTCTAACCAGCCTCATGCCTTATGTATTGTATTTATAATTCTCTGCCCTACATTACAGATTCTGTGGTCTTTTCTCCCTCTTTCTCATTTTTTCCACCAATAATCACATATATATACTTTTGCAATTTTTAAAATAAGAAAGTTCTAAACTGCATACCTTCTCCCTGGCTGTAGCACCTTTCCAACTTCAGGTCACTGATTGTTTTTCTGGACTTTTTCTTGGCTCTTCCTGCTCTGTAGATTTGAGTCTCAATGAACCTTCTTCTTCCAGTGTACCACCCTCCTCTCACCACTAGGTGGCAGCATACACCCATTGATTGTGACTGTAAAGTTTAAAACAAAAACACCTGCACTAAATCCTCTAACCAGCCTCATGCCTTATGTATTGTATTTATAATTCTCTCTGCCCTACACTACAGATTCTGTGGACTTTTCCACCTCTTTCTCATTTTTCCCTCCAATAATCCCATATGTATACCTTTGCAATTTTTGAAATAAGAAAGTTCTAAACTGCATACCTTCTCCCTGGCTGTAGCACCTTTCCAACTTCAGGTCACTGATTGTTTTTCTGGACTTTTTCTTGGCTCTTCCCACTCTGTAGATTTGAGTCTCGATGAACCTTCTTCTTCCAGTGTACCACCCTCCTCTCACCACTAGGTGGCAGCATACACCCATTGATTGTGACTGTAAAGTTTAAAACAAAAAGACCTGCAGTAAATCCTCTAACCAGCCTCATGCCTTACATATTGTATTTATAATTCTCTCTGCCCTACACTACAGATTCTGTAGACTTTTCCACCTCTTTCTCATTTTTCCCTCCAATAATCCCATACCTATACTTTTGCAGTTTTTGAAATAAGAAAGTTCTAAACAGCATACCCTCTCCCTGGCTATAGCACCTTTCCAACTACAGGTCACTGATTGTTTTTCTGGACTATTTCTTGGCTCTTCCCACTCTGTAGAATCGACTCTCAATGAAATTTCTTCTTCCAGTGTACCACCCTCCTCTCACAACTAACTGGCAGCATACACCCATTGACTGTGACTGTAACGCTTAGACAAAAAAGACATGCAATAAATCCTAAGACCAGCCTCATGCCTTATTTATTGTATTTATTACGTTTTGCTGCCCTACACTACAGATTCTGTGGACTTTTCCACCTTTTTCCTCATTTTCCCCTTCAATAATCCCATATGTATACCTTCGAATTTTTTGAAATAAGAAAGTTCTAAACTGCATACCTCTTCTCTGATTGTTTTTCTGGACCTTTTCTTCTTACCACCTTCCTCTCACCACTAGGTGGCAGCATACACCTGTTGATTGTGACTGTAAAGTTTAAAACAAAGAAGACCTGCAGTAAATCCTCTAACCAGCCTCATGCCTTATGTATTGTATTTATAATTCTCTCTGCTCTACACTACAGATTCTGTGGACTTTTCCACCTCTTTCTCAAATTTTCCCTCCAATAATCCCATATGTACACCTTTGCAATTTTTGAAATAAGAAAGTTCTAAACTGCATACCTTCTCCCTGGCTGTAGCACCTTTCCAACTTCAGGTCACTGATTGTTTTTCTGGACTTTTTCTTGGCTCTTCCCACTCTGTAGATTTGAGTCTCAATGAACCTTCTTCTTCCAGTGTACCACCCTCCTCTCACCACTAGGTGGCAGCATACACCCATTGATTGTGACTGTAAAGTTTAAAACAAAAAAGACCTGCAGTAAATCCTCTAACCAGCCTCATGCCTTACTTATTGTATTTATAATTCTCTCTGCCCTACACTACAGATTCTGTGGACTTTTCCACCTCTTTCTCATTTTTCCCCTCCAATAATCCCATATGTATACCTTTGCAATTTTTGAAATAAGAAAGTTCTAAACTGCATACCTTCTCCCTGGCTGTAGCACCTTTCCAACTTCAGGTCACTGATTGTTTTTCTGGACTTTTTCTTGGCTCTTCCTGCTCTGTAGATTCGAGTCTTAATGAACCTTCTTCCAGTGTACCACCCTCCTCTCACCACTAGGTGGCAGCATACACCCATTGATTGTGACTGTAAAGTTTAAAACAAAAAAGACCTGCAGTAAATCCTCTAACCAGCCTCATGCCTTATGTATTGTATTTATAATTCTCTCTGCCCTACACTACAGATTCTGTGGACTTTTCCACCTCTTTCTCATTTTTCCCTCCAATAATCCCATATGTATACCTTTGCAATTTTTGAAATAAGAAAGTTCTAAACTGCATACCTTCTCCCTGGCTGTAGCACCTTTCCAACTTCAGGTCACTGATTGTTTTTCTGGACTTTTTCTTGGCTCTTCCCACTCTGTAGATTTGAGTCTTGATGAACCTTCTTCTTCCAGTGTACCACCCTCCTCTCACCACTAGGTGGCAGCATACACCCATTGATTGTGACTGTAAAGTTTAAAACAAAAAAGACCTGCAGTAAATCCTCTAACCAGCCTCATGCCTTACATATTGTATTTATAATTCTCTCTGCCCTACACTACAGATTCTGTGGACTTTTCCACCTCTTTCTCATTTTTCCCTCCAATAATCCCATATGTATACCTTTGCAATTTTTGAAATAAGAAAGTTCTAAACTGCATACCTTCTCCCTGGCTGTAGCACCTTTCCAACTTCAGGTCACTGATTGTTTTTCTGGACTTTTTCTTGGCTCTTCCCACTCTGTAGATTTGAGTCTCAATGAACCTTCTTCTTCCAGTGTACCACCCTCCTCTCACCACTAGGTGGAAGCATACACCCATTGATTGTGACTGTAAAGTTTAAAACAAAAAGACCTGCAGTAAATCCTCTAACCAGCCTCATGCCTTATGTATTGTATTTATAATTCTCTCTGCCCTACACTACAGATTCTGTGGACTTTTCCACCTCTTTCTCATTTTTTCCCTCCAATAATCCCATATGTATACCTTTGCAATTTTTGAAATAAGAAAGTTCTAAACTGCATACCTTCTCCTGGCTGTAGCACCTTCCCAACTTCAGGTCACTGATTGTTTTTCTGGACTTTTTCTTGGCTCTTCCAGCTCTGTAGATTTGAGCCTCAATGAACCTTCTTCTTCCAGTGTGCAACCCTCCTCCCGCGCTAGATGGCAGCATAAACCCATTGATTGTGGCTGTAATGTTTAAAACAAAAAAACCTGCAGTAAATCCTCTAACCAGCCTCATGCCTTATGCATTGTATTTATAATTCTCTTTGCCCTACACTACAGATTCTGTGGACTTTTCCACCTCTTTCTCATTTTACCTCCAAAAATCCCATATGTATACCTTTGCAATTTTTGAAATAAGAAAGTTCTAAACTGCATACCTTCTCCCTGGCTGTAGCACCTTTCCAACTTCAGGTCACTGATTGTTTTTCTGGACTTTTTCTTGGCTCTTCCTGCTCTGTAGATTTGAGTCTCAATGAACCTTCTTCTTCCAGTGTACCACCCTCCTCTCACCACTAGGTGGCAGCATACACCCATTGATTCTGACTGTAAAGTTTAAAACAGAAAGACCTGGAATAAATCCTCTAACCAGCCTCATGCCTTATGTATTGTATTTATAATTCTCTCTGCCCTACACTACAGATTCTGTGGACTTTTCCACCTCTTTCTCATTTTTCCCTCCAATAATCCCATATGTATACCTTTGCAATTTTTGAAATAAGAAAGTTCTAAACTGCATACCTTCTCCCTGGCTGTAGCACCTTTCCAACTTCAGGTCACTGATTGTTTTTCTGGACTTTTTCTTGGCTCTTCCTGCTCTGTAGATTCGAGTCTCAATGAACCTTCTTCCAGTGTACCACCCTCCTCTCCCACTAGGTGGCAGTATACACACATTCATTGTGACTGTAAAGTTTAAAAAAGAGACCTGCAGTAAATCCTCTAACCAGCCTCATGCCTTACATATTGTATTTATAATTCTCTCTGCCCTACACTACAGATTCTGTGGACTTTTCCACCTCTTTCTCATTTTTCCCTCCAATAATCCCATATGTATACCTTTGCAATTTTTGAAATAAGAAAGTTCTAAACTGCATACCTTCTCCCTGGCTGTAGCACCTTTCCAACTTCAGGTCACTGATTGTTTTTCTGGACTTTTTCTTGGCTCTTCCCACTCTGTAGATTTGAGTCTCAATGAACCTTCTTCTTCCAGTGTACCACCCTCCTCTCACCACTAGGTGGCAGCATACACCCACTGATTGTGACTGTAAAGTTTAAAGCAAAAAAGACCAGCAGTAAATCCTCTAACCAGATTCATGCCTTATATATTGTATTTATAATTCGCTCTGCTTTACACTACAGATTCTGTGGACTTTTCCACCTCTTTCTCATTTTTTCCCTCAAATAATCCCATATGTATACCCTTGACATTTTTGAAATAAGAAAGTTCTAAACTGCATACCTTCATCTGCCTGTCTCACCTTTCCAACTTCAGGTCACTGATTGTTTTTCTGGACTTTTCCTTGGCTCTTCCTGCTCTGTAGATTTGAGACTCGACAACCACCTTCTTCCAGTGTACCGCCCTCCTCTTGCCACAAGGTGGGAGCATACACCCATTGATTGCGACTGTAAAGTTTAAAACAAAAAAGACCTGCAGTAAATCCTCTAACCAGCCTCTTGCCTTACGTATTTTATTTCTAATTCTTTTTGCCCTACACTACAGATTATGTGGACTTTTCCACCTTTTTCTCATTTTTCCCTCCAATAATCCCATATGTATACCTTTGCAATTTTTGAAATAAGAAAGTTCTAAACTGCATACCTTCTCCTGGCTATAGCACTTTTCCAACTTCAGGTCACTAATTGTATTTCTGGACTTTTTCTTGGCTCTTCCTGCTCTGTAGATTTGAGTCTCGATGAACCTTCTTCTTCCAGTGTACCACCCTCCTCTCACCACTAGGTGGCAGCATACACCCATTGATTGTGACTGTAAAGTTTAAAAAAAAGACCTGCAGTAAATCCTCTAACCAGCCTCATGCCTTATGTATTGTATTTATAATTCTCTCTGCCCTACACTACAGATTCTGTGGACTTTTCCACCTCTTTCTCATTTTTTCCTCCAATAATCCCATATGTATACCTTTGCAATTTTTGAAATAAGAAAGTTCTAAACTGCATACCTTCTCCCTGGCTGTAGCACCTTTCCAACTTCAGGTCACTGATTGTTTTTCTGGACTTTTTCTTGGCTCTTCCTGCTCTGTAGATTTGAGTCTAAATGAATCTTCTTCTTCCAGTGTACCACCCTCCTCAACTAGGTGGCAGCATACACCCATTGATTGTGACTGTAAAGTTTAAAAAAAAAAGACCTGCAGTAAATCCTCTAACCAGCCTCATGCCTTATGTATTGTATTTATAATTCTCTCTGCCCTACACTACAGATTCTGTGGACTTTTCCACCTCTTTCTCATTTTTCCCCTCCAATAATCCCATATGTATACCTTTGCAAATTTTGAAATGGAAAGGTCTAAACTGCATATCTTCTCCTGGCTGTAGCACCTTTCCAACTTCAGGTCACTGATTGTTTTTCTGGACTTTTTCTTGGCTCTTCCCACTCTGTAGATTTGAGTCTTGATGAACCTTCTTCTTCCAGTGTACCACCCTCCTCTCGCCACTAGGTGGAAGCATACACCCATTGATTGTGACTGTAAAGTTTAAAACAAAAAGACCTGCAGTAAATCCTCTAACCAGCCTCATGCCTTATGTATTATATTTATAATTCTCTCTGCCCTACACTACAGATTCTGTGCACTTTTCCACCTCTTTCTCATTTTTCCTTCCTATAATCCCATATGTATACCTTTGCAATTTTTGAAATAAGAAAGTTCTAAACTGCATACCTTCTCCCTGGCTGTAGCACCTTTCCAACTTCAGGTCACTGATTGTTTTTCTGGACTTTTTCTTGGCTCTTCCCACTCTGTAGATTTGAGTCTCAATGAACCTTCTTCTTCCAGTGTACCACCCTCCTCTCACCACTAGGTGGCAGCATACACCCATTGATTGTGTCTGTAAAGTTTAAAACAAAAAGACCTGCAGTAAATCCTCTAACCAGCCCCATGCCTTATGTATTGTATTTATAATTCTCTCTGCCCTACACTACAGATTCTGTGGACTTTTCCACCTCTTTCTCATTTTTCCCTCCAATAATCCCATATGTATACCTTTGCAATTTTTGAAATAAGAAAGTTCTAAACTGCATACCTTCTCCCTGGCTGTAGCACCTTTCCAACTTCAGGTCACTGATTGTTTTTCTGGACTTTTCTTGGCTCTTCCCACTCTGTAGATTTGAGTCTCGATGAACCTTCTTCTTCCAGTGTACCACCCTCCTCTCACCACTAGGTGGCAGCATACACCCATTGATTGTGACTGTAAAGTTTAAACAAAAAAGACCTGCAGTAAATCCTCTAACCAGCCTCATGCCTTATGTATTGTATTTATAATTCTCTCTGACCTACACTACAGATTCTGTGGACTTTTCCACCTCATTCTCATATTTCCCCCTCCAATAATCCCATATGTATACCTTTGCAATTTTTGAAATAAGAAAGTTCTAAACTGCATACCTTCTCCCTGGCTGTAGCACCTTTCCAACTTCAGGTCACTGATTGTTTTTCTGGACTTTTTCTTGGCTCTTCCAGCTCTGTAGATTTGAGTCTCAATGAACCTTCTTCTTCCAGTGTACCACCCTCCTCTCACCACTAGGTGGCAGCATACACCCATTGATTGTGACTGTAAAGTTTAAAAAAAAAAGACCTGCAGTAAATCCTCTAACCAGCCTCATGCCTTACATATTGTATTTATAATTCTCTCTGCCCTACACTACAGATTCTGTGGACTTTTCCACCTCTTTCTCATTTTTCCCTCCAATAATCCCATATGTATACCTTTGCAATTTTTGAAATAAGAAAGTTCTAAACTGCATACCTTCTCCCTGGCTGTAGCACCTTTCCAACTTCAGGTCACTGATTGTTTTTCTGGACTTTTTCTTGGCTCTTCCCACTCTGTAGATTCAAGTCTCAATGAACCTTCTTCTTCCAGTGTACCACCCTCCTTTCACCACTAGGTGGCAGCATACACCCATTGATTGTGACTGTAAAGTTTAAAACAAAAAAGACCTGCAGTAAATCCTCTAACCAGCCTCATGCCTTATGTATTGTATTTATAATTCTCTCTGCCCTACACTACAGATTCTGTGGACTTTTCCACCTCTTTCTCATTTTTTCCCTCCAATAATCCCATATGTATACCTTTGCAATTTTTGAAATAAGAAAGTTCTAAACTGCATACCTTCTCCCTGGCTGTAGCACCTTTCCAACTTCAGGTCACTGATTGTTTTTCTGGACTTTTTCTTGGCTCTTCCCACTCTGTAGATTTGAGTCTCGATGAACCTTCTTCTTCCAGTGTACCACCCTCCTCTCACCACTAGGTGGCAGCATACACCCATTGATTGTGACTGTAAAGTTTAAAACAAAAAAGACCTGCAGTAAATCCTCTAACCAGCCTCATGCCTTATGTATTGTATTTATAATTCTCTCTGCCCTACACTACAGATTCTGTGGACTTTTCCACCTCTTTCTCATTTTTTCCCTCCAATAATCCCATATGTATACCTTTGCAATTTTTGAAATAAGAAAGTTCTAAACTGCATACCTTCTCCCTGGCTGTAGCACCTTTCCAACTTCAGGTCACTGATTGTTTTTCTGGACTTTTTCTTGGCTCTTCCTGCTCTGTAGATTCAAGTCTCGATGAACCTTCTTCTTCCAGTGTACCACCCTCCTCTTGCCACTAGGTGGCAGCATACACCCATTGATTGTGACTGTAAAGTTTAAAACAAAAAGACCTGCAGTAAATCCTCTAACCAGCCTCATGCCTTCCATATTGTATTTATAATTCTCTCTGCCCTACACTACAGATTCTGTGGACTTTTCCACCTCTTTCTCATTTTTACCTCCAATAATCCCATATGTATACCTTTGCAATTTTTGAAATAAGAAAGTTCTAAACTGCATACCTTCTCCCTGGCTGTAGCACCTTTCCAACTTCAGGTCACTGATTGTTTTTCTGGACTTTTTCTTGGCCCCTCCCACTCTGTAGATTCGAGTCTTGACGAACCTTCTTCCAGTGTACCACCCTCCTCTCACCACTAGGTGGCAGCATACACCCATTGATTGTGACTGTAAAGTTTAAAACAATAAAGACCTGCAGTAAATCCTCTAACCAGCCTCATGCCTTACATATTGTATTTATAATTCTCTCTGCCCTACACTACAGATTCTGTGGACTTTTCCACCTCTTTCTCATTTTTCCCTCCAATAATCCCATATCTATGCCTTTGCAATTTTTAAAATAAGAAAGTTCTAAACTGCATATCTTTTTCATAGCTGTAGTACCTTTCCAACTTCAGGTCACTGATTTTTTCTAGACTTTTTCTTGGCTCTTCCTGCTCTGTAGATTCGATTCTTGATGAACCTTCTTCTTCCAGTGTACCACTCTCCTCTCACCAGTAGGTGGCAGCATACATCCACTGTTTTTGACTGTAAAGTTTAAAGCAAAAAAGACCTGCAGTAAACCCTATAACCAGCCTCATGCCTTACATATTGTATTTATAATTCTCTCTGCCCTACACTACAGATTCTGGGGGTTTTCCAACTCTTTCTCATTTTTTCCCTCCAATAATCCCATAGGTATCCATTTGCAATTTTTGAAATAAGAAAGTTCTAAACTGCATACCCTCTCCCTGGCTGTAGCACTTTTCCAACTTCAGATCACGGATTGTTTTTTTGGACTTTTTCTTGGCTCTTCCTGCTCTGTAGATTTGAGTCTCGACAAACCTTCCAGTGTACCACCCTCCACTCACCACTAGGTAGCAGCATACACAATTGATTGTGCCTGTAAAGTTTAAAACAAAAGAGACCTGCAGTAAATCCTCTAACCAGCCTCATGCCTTACATATTGTATTTATAATCCTCTATGCCCTACACTACAGATACTGTGGACTTTTTTACCTCTTTCTCATTTTTTCCCTCAAATAATCCCATATGTATACTTTGCCAATTTTTGAAATAAGAAAGTTCTAAACTGCATACCTTCTCCCTGACTGTAGCACCTTTCCAACTTCAGGTCATTGATTGTTTTTCTGGACTTTTAATTGGCTCTTCCTGCTCTGTAGATTTGAGTCTCGACAAACCTTCTTCTTCCAGTGTACCACCCTCCTTTCCCCACTAGGTGGCAGCAAACACCCATTGATTGTGAGTGTAATGTTTAAAACAAAAGAGACCTGTAGTAAATCCTCTAATCAGCCTCATGGCTTGTGTATTGAATTTATAATTTTTCTCCCCTACACTTCAGATTCTGTACATATTTCCACCTCTTTCTCATTTTTTCCCTCCAACAATCCCATAGGTTCATAGGTTCATAGGTAGGTACTGGGCTCTCTGCCTGAAGGCATATATTATCCCAGCCATGTTGTGCGGTATTCACTGCCCCTTTGGTTAGTTCCCTAGAACCTTGATCTAGCAGCTAGTACCCTTAGCCCCTATTTAGTAGAGATGTTGGTATGATCCCTGGTGTGAACTTTCTGTTACCCATCCACTCATCAAGGTTCCTCTTGAAGAGTGACAGTGAGGGGCTCTGTCTTATTTAGATCAGGACCTTGTTCCATAGCAAGGGAAGTCTTTGAAAAGGGAATCTATCCCTCCAGCATGTTCTATTCATTGTTGTGCTGAGGTTTATATCCCTAGAGCATGTAGCTTGAGTAGATTTGGTTTTGCTAAGGTGGAGCATGTTCAACAGTTCTGGGTTGGACATGGCTCTATATGTTAGACAGAGATCTCCTCTGAGAAGGTGGTATGCAACAGAGAAAAGCCTTAGTTTTTTCAATCATGTTGCATGGGTCAACTTTTTGAGGCCAGTAATCCTCTTAGTGAGGTACCTCTGTGGTCTCTCCAGCTGCTGGAGATGCCTGGCCAGGTACATTCCAATTGGTGCATTGTACTCAATAATGGGTATGATGAGGGAAGAGTAGAGGGGCACCACTACATCCTTAGATCTTGATGCAAACCCTTTCATGATCACATGGGTCACACAGAAGTATTTTCTAACCACCTTGGCAACATGGTTATCAAAGGAAAGCTGACTATCTACTTGGGTCCCTAGATCCCTTATTACTTCTTCAGATTTCAGGGGGTTACCTCCTATGTGGTAGTTCATGGGTACGCTTTTTTCCAAAGGGGATTACTACACATTTTTTAGCATTTTGCTTGAGACCATGGCTTTGAGACCATGCATCAGTCTCATTAAGGCCCTTCTGGAGGATATCCATGTCGGCCGGAGACACTATTATAGCACACAGTTTGCAGTCGTCTGCAAACTTGGTCAGCCACAGCCCTTCAGTGCTTGCCTGTACTTCTGAGAAGTATATACCAAACAGAAGGGGCCCCAGGACAGAGCCCTGAGGCACACCACTCATTACTAGCCTGGATTTGGACATAGATCCCAATACTCTTACTTTGTGGGATCTGTCTGAGAGCCAGTTTGCAATCCATCTTGTGACGTAAGGGTTTATGCACAGGTTGGTGAATTTATCAATAATACCTGAATGGGGAATGGTGTCAAATGCTTTAGCAAGGTCAAGGTGAGCTGTGTGTACCTCTTTTCCCTTATCTATAGCTTGAGTAACTGTCTCAAAGAAGTCCACCAGGTTCAGGAAGCATGATCTGCCCTTGACAAATCCAAACTGTGTAGGGTCAAGTGTTTGGAGGTTCCCAATCTCTCCATTTATGGGTTCCGTAATGATTTGCTCCATTGCCTTACAGATCAAACTGGTCAGGCTTATTTGTCGGTAGTTCCCATGGTCGGTTGTGGGTCCACCCTTGTGCAGCGGAACCACCATTGCTGTGCACCATTCTATGGGCACACATCCTGTCGAGAGGCTGAGATTGAACAGGGTATTCAGATGTGGGGTTAATTAATTTTGGATCTCGCGTATGACACAGCCCAGGACACCATCTGGTCCCATGGAGGCATTGTTTTTAGCTTTAGATAGAGCTTTATTAACCAACGTATCAATAATAATTGGAGTTACACAATCCCCTGAAATAGTAATAGGGCCTGTAGGTTGTGAGGGGGGAGGGTATTTGCATTGAACCTGTCATCCAAGATGTTGGCAATGTCAGAGGGGTCAGTGTATTTTATTCCATTTTGTACTAGCTCAGAACAGACTTGAGCATTGCCATTTAGGTTTTTGACGTAACCATAGAAGGCCTTATGGTTATCCTTGGCATCCTTCGCAACTTTCTTTTCGAAATTAGCTTTAGTTGACTTGATGAGGGCCCTCAATTTCTTACTAATGCTGATCAGGGATGATTTTTCTACTTGAGATTTGGCCTTTTTTTGTATAAGTCTCCTCCTTTTATGGTATAGTTTGCTTATGGCCGGAGTCCACCAGACTGGTTTATTCTTGCTTGAGGAAGGAGTCTTGGTTTTATTTGGGATAGCATGGTCCATGCAATCCCGATGATGTATATAAAGTGCCTTGGTGTAGGATTCTGCATCCTGGATATCATTATCCTTCTGCAAGAGAATAGTGAAGCTTTCCACTTTTGATGCAAGTAGTCTGAAGTTTGCTTTGGAAAGGTTTTCTACGATGGTTTCTTTGACTGGGGGGGTGAAGGGGTGAGGATGTCCAGGGTTATCAGTTTGTCGTCTGATCTGACCAGAGAGGGAGTGATAGTAGGTGTGGTACAGTGGGCGCCCATATTTGTGATGACTAAATCCAATATGTTGTCCCCTCTAGTGGGAGAACATACCAGTTGTTCAAGGGCATTTCAATTTATAAATTCTATGAACCGCTGAGCATAGGAGTTAGAACTTTGGTAGTTCACCCAGTCTATACCAGGGTAGTTGAAATCACCCAAAATTATGGTGTTGGGTAGGACCTTTATATTTTCCAATGCCTCAAGGAATGCAGAGTGAGCATCTTGGGACATGGTGGGTGATCTATAACAGGCTATGACTTGAAATGTGGTTTTGCCTGCTGATAGTTGCGCATGGATGATCTCTGGGGCATCATGCTGTGCCACTAACCTGGAGATGTGGGTATCCTTGATGAATATGGATACACCTCCGCTCTTTGTACTGTGATCCGGTAACTGAGGCCGAAAGGTATGATACGAATTGTAACCGGGTAGTGCTGGGGTGCTCTCTGGAGCCTTGAACCAGGTTTCCATCACTACACAAACATCAACTTTCTCCATACTGAGGAGTGCATCGAGTGTGTGCATTTTGAGGTTGAGACTTCTGGCATTGAGTAGCATTACCCTTAGTTTTTGGTTACCTGTGCTGGTTACAGTGGTTGGTTTGTCCTTTGAGCCTTGCCTAAAAAAGGCACTATGGGGACGGCAAGAGCCTTGGCCAGTATTTGAAAGCCTAGGGGTGACAGGCGCAAACCATCTCTGGAAAAACAGCGAGGCTTGTCTATCATGTCATCCCAGGCAGACAGGCACTGGATCCCCTTAGAATGACACCAGAAGCTTAGCCAATTGTTGAAATTGATCATTTTGTCTTTGTATTGTGGCATCATTCTAGGTGAAGGTAGTATGCTACTCAAGGTCAGGGTCATACCAGCTTGGGCTACATGATCAGAGAGCTTCTCAATGTCTCTTTTCATGTAGTCCAGGGAGGTACGTCTTAGATCATTCACACCAACATGTACAATGATAGTATCATACTTGTACTTGTTCTGGAGTGACCTAAATGCCTGTGTTATGTTGCGGTTCCTAGCACCCGACAGGCAGCTAGCAGCAACCTTCTCCTTGTTTAGCCTAGTGAGTGGAACATCTGTGTGCCTTACTATAGAGCCTCCTATTACTAGCGTGTTGGGTATGATGTTTTGCCTTAGGGGCTGTCTTGAGGCACACTGCTGAGATGAATTATGTGTTTTCTGGCTTGTGTTTGGAGGAGCAGGTTGCTTGCTTGTCTGCTACGGAGGGCCCTGTTTCTTTTTCAGATTGGTACCTATTGCCTCCGAATATATTTTTGTGTATTTATGTGTGTGTTTTGCCAGTGCTTGTTTTGTAGATCCATGTGTGACTGGTGGTGTGACGCTAGTGTGTCTCTTCTCCTCTTGACTGTCTGTTACAGTCATGGGTTGAGAGTGCTTAGCCTCCAGTCTGGCTGTGTATTTCCATCTCTCACACGTGTTTGTGTCTAGAGGTAAGAGGAGGGGGTTGTCTGTATACATGAGGCAGTTGTGACATTGCCTCAGGATGCCCAATTCCACCAGCTGAACTGGAGAGTATACCTGAAGCTGACCTCTGGCCATGCTTGGAAAAGTAAATTTCACTTGTCTTGCGGACAATCGAGGGTCTTATGCTGTATTATAATAGTGCTGTCTAGGAGATTTGGAAAATAATAGTGTTGTCTAGGAGATTTGGACAAGTGCTGATTTGGGTTAGGCAAGGTCTGCAATAAGAGCAGTTGATCTGAAGCACTTGAGTTATGGCTTGTCTAGTTCTAAGGGAAAATTTGCAGCGCAGACTTTGTGGAGCCAGGAAAAGTATACCACAGCTAACTGGCGCTGCCCGATGCTGCTCTGTGCGCAAGACCATGCAAAACGAGAGTTGCAGGGTGTTAAGAGAGAGAGATCAAGGAGTTTAGAATTGACCCAAAATGGCCAATAAAACTACAATTTCTAGGAAATAACCACTCCTACAGGGACAGGCAAGGCTGCTTAGTGTTAACAACTGCCACTGGTGAACTTAGAGACTTCACTTTAGCCCAAGTAAGCACTGGCCTCTAAGAAACTTACAAACAGTTCAGAACAGCAACTCTGTAACTGAACTTTTTTTTTTAAATTATAGAAAGTGGGAAAATAGCAAGATTTTTTTTTTTTTTGTTTAAGGATAGCAAAGACACTCAAGTAGTAAACTAGTCAGAACAGTGCAATAAATGACCCCAACACTTGTGTGCTAGGTCAGAAGCAGGTAAAATGCAATTTTAAGAAAAAACGATTTTAAATTAAGTGCAGCGCAAAAAATGCAATAAACAGGCTCTAGGTATGTTCTAAATACTGTTTCTAACACAGATATCAACTTTTGCAAGCAAGAAGATGTCAAAAAGTAGGTGGCAATGCAGTTTTTCTAAGAAATAAATCAGAAGAAAATACTTAAAAACTCAAAAGTGGCTACTTTCTTCTCTCAGCATTTTCTCCTCTTGGTAGGTGCTTCAGCAACAACTATCAAGCCTGGAAAGATGCCAAAATCATGCGGCTGCAGGGTTTTAAGAGAGAGAGATCAAGGAGTTTGGATATGACCCAAAATGGCCAATAAAACTACAGTTTCTATGCAGTAACCACTCCTACATGGACAGGCAGGCTGCTCAGTGTTAACCACTGCCAGTGGTGAACTCAGAGACTTCCCTTTAGCCCAAGTAAGCACTGGCCTCCAAAAAACTTACAAACAGTTCAGAAGAGCAACTCTGCAACCAAACTTTTTTTTAAATGATAAAAAGTGGGAAAATAGCAAGATTTTTTTTGTTTAAGGATAGCAGAGACACACAAGTAGCAAATTAGTCAGAACAGTGCAATAAATGACCCCAACACTTGTGTGCTAGGTCAGAGGCAGGTAAAATGCAATTTTAAGAAAAAAACGATTTTAAATTAAGTGCAACACAAAAAATGCAATAAACAGGCTCTAGGTATGTTCTAAATACTGTTTCTCATGCAGATATCAACTTTTGCAAGCAAGAAAATGCCGAAAAGTAGGCAGTAATGCAGTTTGTCTAAGAAATAAATAAGAGAAAATACTTAAAATCTCAAAAGTGGGTCATTTCTTCTCTCAGCATTTTCTCATCTTGGTAGGTGCTTCAGCAACAACTATCAAGCCTGGAAAGACCGTATACATTTGCAATTTTCTAAATAAGAAAGTTCTAAACTGCATACCTTCTCCCTTGGCTGTAGCATCTTTCCAACTTCAGGTCACTGATTGTTTTTCTGTACTTTTTCTTGGCTCTTCCCACCCTGTAGGTTCAAGCCTCAATAAACCTTCTTCTTCCAGTGTACCACTCTCCTCTCGCAACTAGGTGGCAGCATACACCCGTTGATTTTGACTGTAAAATTTAAAACAAAAAAGACCTGCAGTAAATCCTCTAATGAACCCCATGCCTGCTGTATTGTATTTATAATTCTCTTTGCCCTACACTACAGATTCTGTTGACTTTTCCACCTCTTTTTCATTATTTCCTCTCCAATGATCCCATACGTACACCTTTGCAATTTTTGTAATAAGTTCTAAACTGCAGAAGTTCTCCCTTGCTGTAGCACCTTTCCAACTTCAGGACACTGAGTTTTTTGGACTTTTTCTTGGCTCTTCCTGATCTGTACATTCGAGTCTTGATGAACCTTTTTCTTCCATTGTACCCGTCTCCTCTCGCCACAAGGTTGCAGCGTACACCCATTAATTGTTACTGTAAAGTTTATAACAAAAAAGACTTGCAGTAAATCCTCTAACCAGCCCCTTGCCTTATGTATTGTTTTTATGATTCTCTCTACCCTACACTACAGATTCTGTGGACTTTTCCACCACTTTCTCATTTTTTCCCTCCAATAATCCCATATGTATACCTTTGTAATTTTCAAAATAAGAAAGGTCTAAATTGCATGCCTTCTTCCCTTTCTGCAGCACCTTTCCATCTTCAGGTCACTGATTGTTTTTCTGCATGTCTTCTTGGGGCTTCCAGCTCTGCAAATTTGAATATTGATGAGCCTTCTTCTTCCATTGTACCACACTCCTCTTGCCACTAGGTGGTAACATACACTCACTGGTTGTGACTGTAAAGTTTAAACCTAAAAATACCTGCAGTAAATCTTTTAACCAGCCTCATGCCTTACGTTATCTATTTATAATTCTTTCTACACTACACTACAGATTCTTTAAACTTTTCCACCTCTTTCTCATTTTTTCCGCTCCACTAATCCTATATGTAAACCTATGCAATTTTTGAAATAATAAAGTTTTAAACTACATACCTTCTCCCTGGCTGTAGCACCTTTCCACCTTCAGGTCACTGATTGTTTTACTGGACTTTTTCTTTGCCCCTCCCGCTCTGTAGATTTGAGTCTCAACAAACCTTTTTCTTCCATTGTACCCCCCTCTGCTCACCACAAGGTTGCAGCATACACCCATTGTTTGTGACTGTAAAGTTTAAAACAAAAAAGACCTGCAGTAAAACCTCTAATCAGCCTCATGCCTTGCATATTGTATTTATATTTCTCTATGTCCTACACAACAGATTCTGTGGACTTTTTCACCTCTTTCTCATTTTTTCCTTCCAATAATCCCATATGTATACCTTTGCAATTTTTGAAAGAAGAAAGTTCTAAACTGCATACCATATCCCTGGCTGAAGCACCCTTCAACTTGAGGTCACTGATTTTTTTTTTTTTGGAATTTTTGTTGGCTCTTCCCGCTATACAGACTTGAGTCTCAACGACCCTTCTACTTCCAGTGTAACACCCTCCTCTCACCACTAGGTGTCAGCATACACCCATTGATTGTGACTTTAAAGTTTAAAACAAAAATGACCTGCTGCAAATACCTAACCAG
This sequence comes from Protopterus annectens, assembly GCF_019279795.1. Lineage (NCBI taxonomy): Eukaryota > Metazoa > Chordata > Ceratodontiformes > Protopteridae > Protopterus > Protopterus annectens. Next base: position 1,867,751,216 of record NC_056741.1, on the reverse strand, counting down.
CCTTATCCCTTACATATTGTATTTATAATTCTTTCTGCGCTACAATACTGATTCTGTAGACTTTGCCACCTCTTTCTCATTTGTCCCTTCAATAATCCTATATGTTAACCTTTGCAATTTTTGAAATAGGAAAGTTCTAAACTGCATACCTTCTCCCTGGCAGTAGCACCTTTCCAACTTCATGTCAGTGATTGTTTTTCTGGACTTTTTCTTGACTCTTCCCGCTCTGTAGATTCGAGACTCGACAACTTTCTTCTTCCAGTGTACCACCCTCCTCTCACCACTAGGCGGAAGCATGCACCCATTGATTGTGACTATAAAGTTTAAAAGAAAAGAGACCTGCTGTACATCCTCTAAGCAACCTTATGCCTTATGTATTGTATTTGTAATTCTCTCTGCCCTTCACTGCAGCTTCTGTAGATCTTGCCTTCTTTTTCTAATTTTTTTCCCTCCAATAATCCCATATGTATACCTTTGCAATTTTTTAAATTAGAAAGTTATAACCTGCATACCTTGTCACTAGCTGTAACACCTTTCCAAATTCAGGTCACTGACTGTTTTTCTGGATTTTTTTCTGGCTCCTCCCACTCTGTAGATTCCAGTCTCGATGAACCTTCTTCTTCCAGTGTACCACCCTCTTCTCATCACTAGGTGACTGTAAAGTTTAAAACAAAAAAAAAACACCTGCAGTAAATCCCTTAATCAGACTCATGCCTTACATATTGTATTTATAATTATCTCTGCCATGCACTACAGATTCTGTAGATTCTTCCACCTCTTTTTCATTTTTACATCCAGCAATCCCATACGTATACCATTGCATTTTCTGAAATAAGAATGTTTGAAACTGCATACCTTCTCCCTGGCTGAAGCACTTTTCCAACTTCAGGTCACTGATTGTTTTTCTGGACTTTTTCTTGGTTCTTCCAGATCTGTAGATTCAAGTCTTGACAAACATTTTTTCTATCAGTGTACCACCCTCATCTCTCCACTAGGTGGCATCATACACCCATGATTGTGACTGTGAAGTTTAAAACAACAAAAAAAAAAAAACAGCAGTAAATCTTCTAATAACCCTCATGCCTTACATATTGTATTTTAAATCTCTCTGCCCTACGCTCAGATTCTTTGGACGTTTCCACCTCTTTCTTATTTTTTCCCTGCAATAATCCTGTATGTATACCTTTGAAATTTCTCAAATAAGAAAGTTATATACTGCTTATCTTTTCCCTGGCTGTAGCACCTTTCCAACTTCTGGTCACTGAGTGTTTTCTGGAATTTTTCTTTTCTCTTCCCACTCTGTACAATTGAGTCTCAACGAACCATTTCCTTCCAGTGTATCACCCTCCTATACACCCTCCAGCATACAACCATTAATTGTGACTGTAAAGTTTAAAACAAAAAAGACCTGCAGTAAATCATCTAACCAGGCTCATGCCTTGCGTATTGTATTTATAATTCTCTCTCTCTGCCCTAGACTACAGATTCTGCAGTCTTTTCCACCTCTTTCTCATTTTTTTCCCTTGAATAATCCCAGATGTACACTTTTGTAATTTTTGAAATAAGAAAGTTGTAAACTGCATACCTTCTCCCTGGCTGTTTCACCTTTCCACCTTCAGGTCATGTATTGTTTTTCTGTACTTTTTCTTTGCTCTTCCTGCTCTTTAGATTCGAGTCTGGATGAACCTTTTTATTCCAGTGTACCACCATCCTCTCACCACTAGGTGGCAGCATACACCAATTGTTTGTGACTGCAAAGTTTAAAAAAATGACCAGCAGTAAATCCTTTAACCAGGCTCATGCCTTCCATATTGTATTAATAATTCTCTCTCTGTCCTACACTACAGATTCTGCAGACTCATCCACCTCTTTCTCATTTTTTCCCACAAATATTCCCAAATGTATCCTTTGGCGATTTTTGAAATATGAAAGTTCTAAACTGGCTGCAGCACCTTTCCAACTTCAGGTCACTGATTGTTTTTCTGGACATTTTATTGTCTCTTTCCACTCTGTAGATTCGAGTATGGATGTACCTTCTTCTTCCAGTGTACGACACTCCTATCACTACTAGGTGGCAACATGCACCCACTGATTGTGACTGTAAAGTTTAAAACAAAAAAGACCTGCAGTAAATCCTCTAATCAGCCTCATTCCTTACATATTGTATTTATTATTCTCTCTGCCCTACACTACAGATTCCGTGGACTTTTCTACCTCTATGTCATTTTTCCCTCAAATAATCCCATATCTATGCCTTCGCAATTTTTAAAATAAGAAAGTTCTAAACTGCATACCCTCTCCCTGGCTGTAGCACTTTTCCAACTTCAGATCATGGGGTTTTTTTTGGACTTTTTCTTGGCTCTTCCCACTCTGTAGATGTCAGTCTTGACAAACCTTCTTCCAGTGTACCACCCTAAACTTGCCACTAGGTGGCAGCATACACCACTGATTGTGCCTGTAAAGTTTAAAACAAAAGAGACCTGCAGTAAATCCTCTAACCAGCTTCATGCCTTATGTATTGTATTTATAATCATCTATGCCCTACACTACAGATACTGTGGACTTTTTTACCATTTTCTCATTTTTTCCCTCTAATAATCCCATATGTATACTTTGCCAATTTTTGAAATAAGAAAGTTCTAAACTGCATACCTTCTCCCTGACTGTAGCACCTTTCCAACTTCAGGTCATTGATTGTTTTTCTGGACTTTTAATTGGCTCTTCCTGCTCTGAAGATTTGTGTCTCGACAAACCTTCTTCTTCCAGTGTAACACCCTCCTTTCCCCACTAGGTGGCAGCATACACCTATTGATTGTGAGTGTAAAGTTTAAAACAAAAGAGACCTGCAGTAAATCCTCTAATCAGCCTCATGGCTTACGTATTGTATTTATATTTTTTCTCCCCTACACTACATATTCTGCACATATTTCCTCCTCTTTCTCATTTTTTTCCTCCAACAATCACATATGTATACAATTGCAATTTTCTCAATAAGAAAGTTCTAATTGCATACATTCTCCCTTGCTGTAGCACCTTTTCAACTTCAGGACACTGATTTTTTTTGTACTTTTTCTTGGGTCTTCCAGGTCTGTAGATTCGATTCTTGATGAACCTTCTTCTTCCATTGTACCCTCTCCTCTTGCCACAAGGTTCCAGCGTACATCCACTAATTGTTACTGCAAAGTTTATAAGAAAAAAGACTTGCAGTAAATCCTCTAACAAGCCCCATGCCTTATGTATTGTTTTTATAATTCTCTCTGCCCTGCACTACGATTCACTGGACTTTTCAACCTCTTTCTCATTTTTCCCCTCCAATAATCCCATATGTATACCTTTGCAATTTTTCAAATAAGAAAGTTCTATACTGCTTATCTTTTCCCTGGCTGTAGCACCTTTCCAACTTCAGGTCATTGAGTGTTTTCTGGAATTTTTCTTTGCTCTTCCCACTCTGTACATTTGAGTCTCAACAAACTTTTTCCTTCCAGTGTACCACCCGCCTCTCGCCACTAGGTGGCAGCATACACCCATTGATTGTGACTGTAAAGTTTAAAACAAAAAAGACCTGCAACAAATCCTCTAACCAGATTCATACTTTCCGTATTGTATTTATAATTATCTCTCTCTCTGCCCTAGACTACAGATTCTGCAGACTTTTCCATCTCTTTCTCATTTTTTCCCTTGAATAATCCCAGATGTATACTTTTGCAATTTTTGAAATAAGAAAGTTTTAAAATGCATACCTTCTCCCTGGCTGTATCACCTTTCCAACTTCAGATCATGTATTGTTTTTCTGTACTTTTTCTTTGCTCTTCTCGCTCTTTAGATTCGAGTCTCGATGAACCTTTTTCTTCCAGTGTACCACCATCCTCTAACCATGAGGTGGCAGCATACACCAATTGTTTGTGACTGTAAAGTTTAAAATTATAAAGAACTGCAGTAAAACCTCTAACCACTCTCATGCATTACATATTATATTTATTATTCTCTCTGTCCTACACTACAAATTCTGTGGACTTTTACACCTCTTTTTCATTTTTTCCATCCAATAGTTCCACATTGATTGTGAGTGTAAAGTTTAAAACAAAAGAGACCAGCAGTAAATCCTCTAATCAGCCTCATGGCTTACGTATTGAATTTATAATTTTTCTCCCTAACACTACATATTCTGCACACATTTCCATCTTTTTATCATGTTTTCCCTCCAACAATCCCATATGTATACCTTTGCAATTTTCTAAATAAGAAAGTTCTAAACTGCATACCTTCTCCCTGGCTGTAGCATCTTTCCAACTTCAGGTCACTGATTGTTTTTCTGTACTTTTTCTTGGCTCTTCCCACTCTGTAGATTCGAGTCTCGATAAACCTTCTTCTTCCAGTGTACCACCCTCCTCTCACCACTAGGTGGCAGCATACACCCATTGATTTTGACTGTAAAATTTAAAACAAAAAAGACCTGCAGTAAATCCTCTAACAAGCCTCATGCCTGCTGTATTGTATTTATAATTCTCTTTGCCCTACACTACAGATTCTGTTGACTTTTCCACCTCTTTCTCATTTTTCCCTCCAATAATCCCATATGTATACCTTTGCAATTTTTGAAATAAGAAAGTTCTAAACTGCATACATTCTCCCTGACTGTAGCACCTTTCCAACTTCAGGTCACTGATTGTTTTTCTGTACCTTTTCTTAGCTTTCCCACTCTGTAGATTCGAGTCTCAATGAACCTTCTTCTTCCAGTGTACCACCCTCCTCTCACCACTAGGTGGCAGCATACACACATTGATTGTGACTGTAAAGTTTAAAACAAAAAAGACCTGCAGTAAATCCTCTAACCAGTACCATGCCTTATGTATTGTTTTTATAATTCTCTCTGCCCTGCACTACAGATTCTGTGGATTTTTCCACCTCTTTCTTATTTTTTCCATCCAATAATCCCATATGTATACCTTTGCAATTTTCAAAATAAGAAAGTTCTAAACTGCATGCCTTCATCCCTGGCTGTAGCACCTTTCCAACTTTAGGTCACTGATTGTTTTTCTGGAGTTTTTCTTGGCTCATCCCACTGTGTTGATTCATGTCTCAATGAACCTTCTTCTTCCAGTGTACCACTCTCCTATCACCTCTAGGTGGCAGCATAAACCCATTGTTTCTGACTGTAAAGTTTAAAACAAAAAAGACCTGCAGTAAAACCTCTAACCAGCCTCATGCCTTACATATTGTATTTATAATTCTATCTGCCCTACACAACCGATTCTGTGAACTATTCTACCCGTTTCTCATTTTTCCCTCCAATAATCCCACATATATACCTTTGCATTTTTTGAAATAAGAAAGTTCTAAACTGCATACCATATCCTTGGCTGAAGCCCCCTTTAACATGAGGTCACTGATTTTTTTTTGGGAATTTTTCTTGGCTCTTCCCGATATATAGATTAGAGTCTCATCAGAACTTCTTTTTCCAATGTACCAACCTCCTCTCACTACTAGGTGTCAGCGCACACCCATTGATTGTGACTTTAAAGTTTAAAACAAAATGACCTGCTGCAAATACTAACAAGCCTCATCCCTTACTTATTATATTTATAATTCTCTCTGCCCTACAGTACTGATTCTGTAGACTTTGCCACCTCTTTCTCATTTTTCCCTTCAATAATCCCATATGTATACCTTTGCAATTTTTTTAAATAAAAAAGTCCTAAAATGCATACCTTCTCCCTGGCTGTAGCACCTTTCCAACTTCATGTCACTAATTGTTTTTCTGTACTTTTTCTTGGCTCTTCCCACTCTGTAGATACAAGACTTGACAACCTTCTTCTTCCAGTGTACCAACCTCTCCTCTCACCACTAGGCAGGAGCATACACCCATTGATTGTGACTATAAAAAAAAGAACTGCTGTAAATCCTGTAACCAGCCTCATGCCTTATCTATTGTATTTGTAATTCTCTCTGCCCTACACTACAGATTCTATGGATTTTTCCACCTCTTTCTCATTTTTTTTCCTTCAATAATCCCATATGTATACCTTTGCAGTTCTAAAATTAGAAAGTTATAACCTGCATACCTTGTCACTGGCTGTAGCACCTTTCCAACTTCAGGTCATGGATTGTTTTTCTAGACTTTTTCTTCGCTATTCCTGCTCTGTAGATTCCAGTCTTGATGAACCTTCTTCTTCCAGTGTACCAACCTCTTCTCACCACTAGGTGGCAGCATACACCCATTGATTGTGACTTCAAAGTTTAAAACAAAAAACACCTGCAGTAAATCCCTTAATCAGACTCATGCCTTACATACTGTATTTATAATTCTCTCTGCCATGCACTACAGATTCTGTAGATTTGATTTTGCCACCTCTTTCTCATTTTTTACATCCAGCAATCCCATATCTATACCTTTGCAATTTCTGAAATAAGAAAGTTTTAAACTGCATACCTTCTCCCTGGCTGAAGAACATTTCCAACTTCAGGTCACTAATTGTTTTTCTGGACTTTTTCTTGGCTCTTCCAGCTCTGCAGATTCAAGTCTTGACAAACCTTTTTCTACTAGTGTACTAGGTGCATACACCATGATTGTGACTGTAAAATTTAAAACAAAAGACCTGCAGTAAATCCTCTAACCAGCCTCATGCCTTATGTATTGTATTTATAATTCTCCTGTCTCTCTGCCCTAGATTCTGCAGACTTTTCCACCTCTTTCTCATTTTTTCCTCAATAATCCCATATGTATACCTTTGCAATTTTCAAATAAGAAAGTTCTAAACTGCATATCTTTTCCCTGCTTTAGCACCTTTCCAACTTCAGGTCACTGATTGTTTTTGGACTTTTCTTTGGCTCTTCCCACTCTGTAGATTTAATTCTTGATGAACTCCTTCTTCCAGTGTAACACCCTCATCTCACCACTAGGTGTCAGCACACAACCATTGATTATGACTGAAAAGTTTAAAACAAAAAAACCTGCAGTAAATCCTCTAACCAGCCTCATGCCTTACGTACTGTATTTATAATTCTCTCTGCCCTACACTACAGATTCTGCAGACTTTTCCACCTCTTTCTCATTTTTCCCTCCAATAATCCCATATGTATACTTTGCAATTTTTGAAATAAGAAAGTTCTAAACTGCATACCTTCTCCCTGGCTGTAGCACCTTTCCAACTTCAGGTCAGTAATTGTTTCTCTCAACTTTTTTTTGGCTCTTCCCGCTCTGTAGATTCGAGTCTCGATGAACCTTTTTCTTCCAGTGTACCACCCTCTTCATGCCACTAGGTGGCAGCATGCACCCACTGATTGTGACTGTAAAGTTTAAAACAAAAAAGACCTGCAGCAAATACACTAACCAGCCTCATGCCTTGTATTGTATTTATAATTCTCTCTGCCCTACACTACAGATTCTGTGGACGTATCCACATCTTTCTCATTTTTTTCCCTCCAATAATCCCATTTGCATACCTTTGCAATTTTTTAAATAAGAAAGGTCTAAACTGCATACCTTCTCCCTGGCTTTAGCAACTTTTCATCTTCAGGTCACTGATTGTTTTTCAGGACATTTTCTTGGCTCTTCCCGTTCTGTAGATTCAAGTCTGGACAACCTTCTTGTTCCAGTGTACCACCCTTTTCTCGCTACTAGGTGGCAGCATGCACCCACTGATTGTGACAGTAAAGTTTAAAACAAAGACGACCTGCAGTAAATCCTGTAACCACCCTCATGCTTTATGTATTGTATTTAACATTCTATCTGTCCTACACTACAGATTATGTGGTCTGTTCCACCCTTTTCTCATTTTTTTCCCTCCAATAATCCCATATCTATACCTTTGCAATTTTTGAAATAAGAAAGTTATAAACTGCATGCCTTCTCCCTGGCTGTAGCACTTTACAACTTCAGGTCACTGATTGCTGACTTTTCTTGACTTTCTTCTGGCTCTACAGTTTTGAGGATCAGTGAACCTACTTCTTCCAGTGTACCACCCTCCTCTCACCACTGGATGGCAGCATACACCCATTGATTGTGTCTGTAAAGTTTAAAACAAAAACGAAATGCAGTAAATCCTCTAACCAGCCTCATGTTTTACATATTGTATTTATTACTTCTCTCTGCCCTACACTACAGATACTGTGGATTTTTCACCACTTTCTTATTTTTTCCTTCAATAATCCCATATCTATACCTTTGCAATTTTTTAAATAAGAAAGTGCTAAACTGCATGCCTTCTCCCTGGCTGTAGCACCTTTCGAACTTCAGGTCACTGATTGTTTTTCTGGACTTTTTCTTGGGTCTTCCTACTCTGTTGATGTGAGTCTCGATGAACCCTTTTCTTCCAGTGCACCACCCTTCTCTCACAACTAGCTGTCATCATACACCCATATGTTGTGACTGTAAAGTATAAAACAAAAAAGACCTGCAGTAAATCCTCTAACCAGCCTCATGCCTTACGTATTGTATTTATAATTCTCTCTGCCCTACACTACAGATTCTGCGGACTTTTCCAACTCTTTCTTATTTTTTCCTTCAATAATCCCATATATATCTTTTGCAGTTTCTAAATTAAGAAAGTTCTAAACTGCATATATTTTGCCTAGCTGTAGCACCTTTCCAACTTCAGGTCACTGATTGTTTTTGTCGACATTTTCTTGGCTCTTCACTCTTTGTAGATTTGAGTCTCAGTGAACCTTCTTCTGCCAGTGTACCACCCTCCTCTCACCACTAGGTGGCAGCACACCCATTGATCATGACTGTAAAGTTTAAATAAAAAAAAAAACCTGCAGTAAATTCTCTAACCAGCCTCATGCTGTACGTATGGTATTTATAATTCTCTCTGCTCTGCACTACAGATTCTGCCAGTTTTCCAGCTCTTTCTCATTTTTCCCTCAATAATCCCATATGTATACTTTGCAATTTTTAAAAATAAGAACATGCTAAACTGCATATCTTCTCCCTGTCTGTTGCACCTTTCCACCTTCAGGTTGATTGATTGTTTTCTGGAAATTTCTTGGCTCTTCCCAGTCTGAGATTCAAGTCTCGATGAACCTTCTTCTTCCAGTTTAGCGCCCTTCTCTCACTAGTAGGTGGCCGCATACATCCATTGATTGTGACTATAAAGTTTAAAACACAAAAGACCTGCAGTAAACCCTCTAACCATCCTCAAGCCTTACGTATTGTATTTATAGTTCTCTCTGCCTTGCACTACAGATTCTGGGGATTTTCTACCTCTTTCTCATTTTTTCCTTCCAATAATCCCATATGTGTACCTTTGCAATTTTTCAAAATAAGAAAGTTCTAAACTGCATACCTTCTCCCTGGCTGTAGCACCTTTCCAACTTCAGGTCACTGATTGTTTTTCTGGACGTTTTCTTGGCTTTTTCCACTTAATAGATTGAAGTCTCAATTAACCTTCTTCTTCCAGTGTACCACCCTCCTCTCGTCCCTAGGTGGTAGAATATACACATTGATTGTGACTATAAAGTTTAAAACAAATGAAAATTTGCCGTAAATCCTCTAACCAGGCTCATGCCTTGCATATTGTATTTATAATTCTCTCTCTGAACTACACTACAGATTCTGTGGACTTTTCCACCTCTTTCTCATTTTTCCCTCCAATAATCCCATATGTATACTTTTGCAGTTTTTTAAATAAGTAAGTTCTAAACTGCATATCATCTCCCTGGCTGTAACACCTTCCGAACTTCAGGTCACTGATTGTTTTTCTGGACGTTTTCTTGGCTTTTTCCACTTTATAGATTGAAGTCTCAATGAACCTTCTTCTTCCACCCCACCACCTGTGGCCTCTACACAGCCATTATTTGTGACACCAAAATTTAAAACAAAAAAAGACCAGTGGTAATCCTCTCCCCACTAGGTGAAAGCATATATCTCATTGCCTTGTGAGTGTATTTTTTAATTCTCTTTGCCCATACACTATATATTCTGTGGACTTTTCCACCTCTTTCTCATTTTCCCTCCAATAATCCCATAAGTATCCTCTGCAATTTTTGAAATAACAAAGTTCTAAACTGCATACCTTCTTCCTGTAGCAGCACCTTCAACTTCAGGTCACTGATTGTTTTTGGGACTTTTCTTGGCTTCTCCCACTCTGAAGATTCGAGTCTCGACGAACCTTCTTCTTTCAGTGTATCACCCTTCTCTAACCACTAGGTGGCAGCATAAACCCATTGATTGTGACTGTAAAGTTTACAACAAAAAATACCTGTAGTAAATCCTCTAACCAACATCATGCCTTATGTATTGGATTTATTACTTCTCTCTGCCCTACACTACAGATTCTGTGGACTTTTCCACCTCTTTCTCATTTTTCCCTCCAATAATCCCATATATATACCTTTGCAATTTTTGAAATATGAAAGTTCTAAACTGCATACCTTTGCCCTGGCTGTAGCACCTTTCCAACTTCAGGTCACTGATTGTTTTTTTGGACTTTTTCTTGGCTCTTCCCGCTCTGTAGATTCAAGTCTCAATGAACCTTCTTCTTCCAGTGTACCACCCTCCTCTCACCACTAGGTGGCAGCATACACCCATTGATTGTGACTGCAAAGTTTAAAACAAAAAGACCTACAGTAAATCCTCCAACCAGCCTCATGCCTTATGTATTGTATTTATAATTCTCTGTGCCCTAGACTACAGGTTATGTAGACTTTTGCCACCTCTTTTTCTCATTTTTCCTCCAATAATCCCATATCTATACTTTTGCAATTTTTGAAATAAGAAAGTTCTAAACTGCATACCTTCTCCCTGGCTGTAGCACCTTTCCAACTTCAGGTCACTGATTGTTTTTCTGGACTTTTTCTTGGCTCTTCCCACTCTGTAGATTCAAGTCTCGATGAACCTTCTTCTTCCAGTGTACCACCCTTCTCTCACCAGTAGGTGGCAGCATACACCCATTGATTGTGACTGTAAAGTTTAAAAAAAAGACCTGCAGTAAATCCTCTAACCAGACTCATGCCTTCCATATTGTATTTATAATTCCCTCTCTGCCCTGCACTACAGATTTTGCAGACTTTTCCACCTATTTCGCATATTTTTCTCTCCAATAATCCCATTGTATACTTTCAATTTTGAAATAAAAGTTCTAAACTGCATACCTTCTCCCAGGCTGTTGCACCTTTCCAACTTCAGGTCACTCATTGTTTTCTGGACTTTTCTTGGCTCTTCCCTCTGTAGATTTGAGTCTGATTAAATTCCTTCTTCCATTGTAAAACCCTCCTCTCACCACTAGGTGGCAGCATACACCCACTGATTGTGACTGCAAAGTTTAAAATAGAAAAGACCGGCAGTAAATCCTCTAATCAGCCTAATTCCTTATGTGTTATTATAATTACTTCTCTCTGGACTGCACTACAGATTCTGCAGACTTTTCAATCTCTTTCACATTTTTTACTTCCAATAATCCCATATCTATAGCATTGCAATTTTTAAAATAAGAAAGTTCTAAACATACCTTCTTCTTGGCTGTAGCACCTTTTCAACTTCAGGTCACTGATTTTTTTTCTGGAGATTTTCTTGGCTCTTCCCTCTGTAGATCAAGTCACAATGAACCTTCTTCTTCCAGTATACCACCCTCCTCACTACTAGGTAGCAGCATACACCATTGATTGTGACTGCAAAGTTTAAAACAAAAAAGAACTGCAGTAAATTCTCTAAAAAGCCTCATGCCTTATGTATTGGATTTATAATTCTCTTTCCTACACTACAGATTCTGTAGACTTTTCCACCTCTTTTCATTTATTCCCTTCCAATAATCCCATATGTATACTTTTGCTGCTTTTGAGATAAGAAAGTTCTAAACTGAATACCTTCTCCCTGGCTGTAGCACCTTTCCAACTTCAGGTCATTGATTGTTTTTCCGGACTTTTTATTGACTCTTCCATTCAGTAGATTTGAGTCTCAATGAAGCTTCTTCCAGTGTACTATCCTCTTTTGACCATTAGGTGGCAGCATACACACACTGATTGTGACTGCAAAGTTTAAAACAAAAAAGACCTGCACTAAATCGTCTAATGAGCCTTATGCCTTATGTATTTTATTCCTAATGCTCTCTGCCCTACACTAAAGATTCTGCTGACTTTTCCACATCTTTCTCATTTTTTCCCTCCAATAATCCCATATGTATACCTTTGCAATTTTTGAAATAAGAAAGTCCTGAACTGCAATCCTTTTCCCTAGCTGTAGCACGTTTCCCAACTTCAGTCACTGATTGTTTTTCTGGACTTTTTCTTGCCCTTTCCCACTCTGTAGATTTGAATCTCGACAACTTCTTCCAGTATACTACCCTTCACTCGCAACTAGGTGGCAGCATGCACCAATTGATTGTGACTGTAAAGTTTAACTCAAGAAGTAGACCTGCAGTAAATCCTTTAACCAGTCTCATGCATGCGTAATGTATTTATAATTACTTCTCTCTGCCCTACACTGCAGATTATGTGGACATTCCAACTCTTTCTTATTTTTTCCCTCAATAATCCCATATGCATACCTT